>NC_057742.1:19446289-19528525 GCF_004010195.1 Chiloscyllium plagiosum
CACCAGACGCCTGGAGGAAGAACGCCTCATCTTCCGCCTCGGAACACTTCAACCCCAGGGCATCAATGTGGACTTCACCAGTTCTCTCATTTCCCCTTCCCCCACCTCACCCCAGTTCCAACCTTCCAGCTCAGCACTGTCCCCATGACCTGTCCTCCCTGCCTATCTTCTTTTCCACCTATCCACTTCCCCCTCCCCCACTCACTTATTGTACTCTATGCTACTTTCTCCCCACCCCCACCTTCCTCTCACTTATCTCTCCACCCTTCAGGCTCTCTGCCTGTATTCCTGATGAAGGACTTTTGCCCGAAACGTCGATTTTACTGCTCCTCCGATGCTGCCTGAACTGCTGTGCTCTTCCAGCACCACTAATCCAGAAACATGTGTGGCCTAGAGAGGAACTTGTGGGTACTGGCAATTCAGTGCATCTGCTGATCTTATCATTTAGTTGTGGTTTTAGATCGTGCTGTTTAAGGAGGTCTGCAATGATTGACAAGGAATACCTTACGTAAAAGAAAGCAGGCTGCTAAGTATTTAATCATCAGAACTTTGCACCAAACGTCAGTTTACCAGTGAGTAACATCTTGGGGTTCAATTAAACTTCAAAATTTGTAAGGAATCTAAAATGAGAGAAGGAAGACAGCAGGGATTTAGGAACACCAGATTTTATTCATCAGACTTGATGGGGTTTGAAATGATATCATTTTCAAGGAAAATATTATGTGCTAGATTTTGAAATTACATTGCAAATGTTAACAAATAAAGAATACAAATTTGCTATTATGGTGTCTGATATTTATTCACCTGCCCTTACACACAATGTTTTAAAACCTTCATAATCAGCTCCTGCTTTCAGGAACTTGCCTTCTGTTGCAGTGACAAAAATGAGCCATGTGTGAAATGAGCGATTAGGGTAAGCAACTGACTTCCACTTCTGTCAGATTGAAGTTCAAACTAATGGGAACTGACAAAAAAAAATTATAATGGTGAATTAGGCTAGATTTTGCAGTCAGTTGTGAAGGAATAGCCATTCATCATACAGATAACTGTCAGAGATAAATCACAAACTTCTAAGCAGCAACTTAGTGCCTAGAAATCATGTGTAGTCAGGGCAAACAACAGTGTCTCTTTAACCAATCAGATTGAAGAATCTTCACTGTGACCCAAGTGTGTAAATCTAGAAGTATTTATGAGAATGTTCATTTCATTGTAAAATATGCAAATAAATATATTTTAAAAAACAGAAGGCAAGAAAGATGGCATAAGGAGAGAGAGAGAAAAAAATTAAGACAGTGGGGGAAAAATGTTTTTTAAAAAACTGTCCATTAATGTTTAAATTCTGAAAGGCTGAGAGTCCATATTTGTAATAATTAATATTCACTGCTCAAGAGGCTTAACCTACAGTAATTAAAACTTATGATATCCCTCAAAGGGCACTTAGTCCAAAATGTGCACTTAGTCCAAAATGTGCAAGACTTAACTTTTATGTGGTAAGCTTATTTTATATGAACTGTGCAAATTCACACCATTTCATCTGATTCCATTGTAGGCTAAATAGCAAGATACCATTTTCATAATGCTAATGAAAAATTATATTTTGATGAGTTTAAATGCAAAAATCTAAAAGTTATGACTACCCACTACTGTGAAATTGTTGTGATATTTGCACATAATAGCGCAAGGTATATTTTATTGTTACCATTATTTAGTTCGACCGAAAGGTCGGTTTCCATGCTGTACATCTCTATGACTCTATTATGGGCCATGATGTTTACATCAGATTCCTTTCTTCACCATAATACTTTAGAAAAATAGTGATGCCTTTTAAATATCAACAGTTAAATTTGAAACTCGTGGAATTGAGGGCAAACTATTGATCTGATTAAGAAATTGACTGAATGACAGGAGACAGAATAGGAAAAATAAATTGGTATTCTAATTCATAGCATGTGACTAAGTAGTGACCAACAGGATTTGTTTTGAGGCATCAGCTAGTCACCACGGTTATTAACAGTTTAACTGATGGGATAGAAAGCCGCATTATCCAAATTTGCTGATAAAACTCCATTGCCCACTTGTTTGGTCATTCCTGGAAAAAGTTAAATCTGATCTGTCAGCCTTGACTTACCCTTTTGAAAACCAAGCTAAATCTCTGATCAGCTGACAAAAATCAACTTGTTTAGTTACACTATCCTTACATTATCAGTTCCATCAATTTACTGACTATACATGTTAGGGTAACTGGTCTATAACATGATGGTTCTCTGTTACATTCCTTAACTAGTGGAATGATGTGCCCAATTTTCCATTCTAAAAGGAAGTTTCCAAATTGAGCGAACTTTGCAAGAGTGCATCTGTGATCTTCTTGCATAACAGTGTTCTTTAAACATTGGGACACAAATCTAGTCCTAAGGATTTGTCCTGTTTTAATTGCCTTTTTCTTCATTATGGTTATTTTTGTTAATTTTGTGGATCCGTGTTCTTAAGTCAATGTTAATTTCCTTGAAATATATGATAATTGACTTGCTCGGTTATAAATACTGATACAAAATTATTAGCATTACATTCATTTTCTAATTTTTATTGAAAGCTCATCTTGGTGATATTGTCAACGTGTCCACAGTGCTCCTGACCAGCATCATGTTGATTTTGAAATTACCACCAAGTTTCCTGTGGTACCCCTTGCCATTCTTTGCTGTTGTTATCTTTCCCATGCTCCAGGACCGTGCTATTTTTATGCCATTTTATCTGCTTTTCCTTTTGGCTTATGATCGTCCTTTTGACAAATATTAGAAATATAAAGCAAAAAGAAAATCAGTGCAGAAAAAGAATACTCTGAACAATGTTGATTATAAAATATGCTAATTGTAGTGAAATTAAACTGACTTTTACAGCTTAGAAGGAGACATTCAGCTCATTGTGTCCACATCTGTTAAAGGTGTAACAATAACTCAATCTTCCAGCTCTTGCTAATAGCTCTGGAGACACAATCAACAATGAATATCTGAACATTTTAGCAGTGCAGTATTTAGAGTTTCTGACTTATCCACCCTTTCAGGCATTGGATTCCAGATTCCCATCATCCTCTGGGTGAAAAAGAATCTTCTCAACTCTCCTGGTAGCCTTCCATTTCTTACCTTAAATCTATGCCCCTTAGTTATTCAACACACAACTAATGGAAAAAGTACCTTCCATTCTGTCTATATCCCTCAAAATATAATGTACACTCTCTATTGCAATCACATCTATCCTATAATGTGGTGGTCAAAACTGTACATAGTACTCTGGTGGTGGCCTGACATATTTCATATGGTTACAGCATTACCTCACTGCTGTTGTGGATTTTTTTAAAATCAGTTCAGAGATGTTATTAATAACTTCTGGAGTCATCAACAATTTAAAAAGAATTTTAATGCTGCAAGGATAAATCCAAACAGTCTGATGTTTTTCTTAAACCTCTGGAGCAGATGGGATTTGAACCCAGCATTCTGGTTCATTCTAGTGTTCAATAAGACCCCTCTCTTTACTGTTGTCTTCTATGCCTCTGCTAATAGAGGAAAGCATCCATACTGCTTTCTGAACCATCTTATCTAACTAGCCTGCTACCGTCAGAGATTTGTGGATATGCATACCAAGATCCCTTTGATCTTCAAAACTTTCTCGCAACCTCCCGTTCATAGTGTCATTTCTTTCCTTGCTAGCATTCCCAAAATGCTTCTCTCTCAATTCCAGGTTAAATCCCATTTCCATTGCTCTGAGCAATCTGCTGTTATTCTCCTGCAGTTTATGGCCATCTTCCTCACTATTTACCACCTTTCCAAATTTTGGATCATCTGCAAACTTCTTGATCATAGTCTCTACCTTTAACTCCAAATCATCAATGTGCACCACAATTAGCAAGGGTACCAGCTCGGAGCCCTGTAGAACACCACTGGAATGAGACATCCAGTCATAGAAACATCCCCCTACTCCTACTATCACCCTCTGCTTCCTGCCTCTCAGCCAATTCTGACATGCCATTTTGCATTGGATCCCACAAGTTGCTAACTTCTTGACCAATCTGCCATGATGGACTTTACAAAATTCTATTTTAATATTACTCCTTCTCATGAGCCATGAGAAAAATAAAAACTGTTCTTACTCACCTGTTCACTGGTACCCAAAGCTGTATATCATCAATTGAGATTTTAAAAAGCAGTTTTTCCAGAAAATAACAATTTCCCTTTTCTTTTGCTACCCTGTGTAATTTATAGCAGAGAGAACTCATCTAAATTTTTTTTAAACATTCATCAACATTGCTCTGAACTGGCTGGAAAGTGATGTTCAACTGAAAATGGAAACTTCTAATGAATATTATTTACCCTTGTTCTCCAAGGTAGGTTTCATTTTCAGCCAACGTTCAGATAGGATTTATCCAAGGATTCTCTGGCAAGTGACAGAGGAGATGGTGGAGCCTTTAGCCTTGATCTTTGAGGCATCATTGTCTACAGGTTTAGTACCAGAGGATTGCAAATATTGTGCCCTTGTTCAAGCAGGGCAGCAGAGATGACCCAAATAATTATAGGAAAAGGTTTGGAAAGGATTATAAAAGATAGGATTTATAATCATCTAACAAGCAACACAGTTTGATTGGAGATAGTCAACATGGTTTTGTCAAGGGCAGTTAGTCTCTCACAAACCTCAGTTTTTTGAGAAGATGACCAAGCATGTAGATGAGGGTAGGGCAGTTGGCATGGTGTCGAGTGCAGAGGCATGGGATTGAGAGTGATTTAGCAGTTTGGATTAGAAACTAGCTTTCTGTAAGGCGGCAACAAGTGGTGGTTGCTAGAAAATATTCAGCCTGGAATCCAGTTACTAGTGGTGTGCCACAAGGATCTATTTTGGGTCCACTGCTGTTTTATAAATGATTTGGAGGCAGGCATAGATGGATGGGTTAGTAAGTTTGCAGATGACACTATAGTCAGTGGAGTGGTGAACAGTGTGGAAGAATGTTGCAGATTGCAGGGGGACTTGGATAAACTGCAGAATTGGGCTGAGAGGTGGCAAATGGAGTTCAATGCAGCTAAATGTGAGGTGATTCACTTTAGGAAGAATAACAGGAAGGCATTAACTGGGTCAATGGAAAGATTCTTGGCGTCCATGTACATAGATCTGTGAAAGTTGCAACCCAGTTTGGTAGTGCTGTAAGGCAGCATATGGTGTGTTAGGTTTTATTGGTAGAGGGATCGAGTTCCGGAGCCATGATGTCATGCTGCAACTGTACAAAACACTAGTGCAGCCGCACTTGGAATATTGTATACAGTTCTGGTTGCCCCATTACAGGAAGGATGTGGAAGCATTGGAAAAGGTGCAGAGGAGATTTACGAGGAAGTTGCCAGGTCTGCAGCCAAGTTCTTATGAGGAAAGGCTGAGAGACTTGGGTCTGTTCTCATTGGTGAGAAGGCAGCTAACGGGATTTAATAGAGACACACAAGATGATCAGAGGATCAGAGAGGGTGGACAGTGAAAGTCTTTTTCCTAGGATGATTACATCGGCTTGTACGAGGGGGCATAGCTACAAATTGAGGGGTGATAGATTTAAAACAGATATTAGAGGCAGGTTTTTTTTTTACACAGAAAGTGGTAAGAGCGTGAAATTCCCTGCCTGCCAATGTAGTTAACCCAGCCACATTAGGGGTATTTAAACAGGCCTTTGATTAGCATATGGATGATGATGGCATTATGTAGGGGGATGGGATTAGATTAGTTCATAGGTCAGTGCAACATAGAGGGGCAAAGGGCCTGTTGTACGCTGTATTGTTCTATGTTCTATTCCAATAGTCCAACTGACATTGTATAATGTACCAAAGTCTGCCATTATAATACATAATCCCAGTTTTTAAAAATCAATTTATCTTTGTTTTATTAGTTTTGACTGTTCTCTTTGAAATTAAATTATACCAAACACCATCAATTCAACAAACATGATTTTCTAAAGTAGAATCAAATCACTTGACAGGAATGGTTCAATACAGATCTTGGTCAATCAGTATCCTGAGTAAATTGATGTTATTCTTTTAAGTAAAAAGACAGCCTGTTTTTAAATCTGTGCAGAGTAAATTTGATGTTATAGTTTGTGACATCTAAACTTCACTTAATTCATGACTTGCAATAGTCACTAACTAAATATGACCTGTAACAGAGGAGACAGATAACAGTAAAATTATGCATTTGTAAATAACCAGTAGAGAAGCTGTAGGAATATTTCCTCCAAGTACTATCCATCTACTGTTTGTTGTTTATATACATCTCATTTACAGTATCAATTATATTATCTAATCTAGCTACACATTCACAGACATTTTATAAAACTAATTTGGGTATAAATGTACATTCAAAGATTTTTCATAAAAAACAATACAAGTATAAATTCATGCATGTGTTTTGTGAAGCAGTTAGGTATATAACATGCATACATTCACACATTTAATGAATACATTGCATGATTAAAGAAAAACTTATGAATATTTAATTAGGTCATTGTATACTCAGGTGCTCATTCGCAGACATTTCATGAATGTATCATTTCCCATGCATCTTAAATGCATCAATCAAGCTGCCACACCAGGAGCAAATTAGGTCAAGGGAGCGATACAGGGATTAGTTATCATCATAGGGTGGTGGCAGGAGAGGGTGTTTAATATTGGTGATAGTGCTATTTCCAATTGGATAGTAATGTTCCTGTTATATGTTTAAGTATATTCTTGTATTTTGCAATAAATCAAATAGTAAGTTGCAGTAAGATTTTGTACACACATTCTACATTTTGGATACATTCTTTTGCGGGTACACTAGCAGCTTGGTTAGTCTATTGAGGTGAATGGACTATTCGTGTTCGAGATGGGACCTGCAGTGATTACTTTTTTTTCCCATAGAACGTTAAGATAATTTGCTCACTAAGTACAAAATCAGAAATACAAAATTGAAATGTTAATTGACAACAAAATAATGAAGAAAAAGATTAAATAATATGAAGGTATTAGTGATTACTTTAAAAGAAAATACTGAAATTAATCCTGTTGATTAGGTCAAAGGAACTGGATAAAGTTACAAAATAAGTGTTTTATCATAGAAAATAATAATTGAATCTACAATAAATGAATAAATTGTGTGTGGGTATATGAGGCATGTTTATTTGTGGAGCCTTGCTGGAGCTCTCTGATGTGGAGTGTGATATACCAACGTGGTCATCAGCCATGATTGAATGGCGGAGTGGACTCGATGGGCCGAATGGCCTTACTTCCGCTCCTATGTCTTATGGTCATCATGACCTCCTGAGTTGATTAGGCTAATTAGAATTCAACAATCATAATCCAAGTGAAGGGGCAGCAAAAACATTTTGGTACAGGGCTTTTCGAAGGGGATGCACCATATTGATTAAACAAATGAAAATTTAGCTACCATATTTGCCCAATTATAGAGAATTATATTTGCATCAATTTCTTAGCACTGCCTTAGCTATTACTGAACTGCACTTGGAACAGTGCCAGGTGCAGGAATAGTTTAGGGGAACAAAAAGATAATTGAACAATTTTGAAGTTATTGAAATGCAGAAAGCTGGGAAAGAGTGCATCATTTGCTTCTCCCAAACGAGGGCTCTTTTCGGTTAACATTTGAAGAAAGTGGAGCACACTTGAAGTCTTCTTTGAGATGGCCATGGAGAAAGAAGAAGAACATGGAGGGATATCTGTGACAACAACCTGGGACTGTGCAGCACTCTTGCTGCTTCTGCTGGAACAGGTCTGATCATTTGGCATTTTTAAAATGGAACTCTACTTTGCTGTAGCCATCATGAGAGAAAAGCAGCATCACTGGATATTGATCCCAGTAAATAATTGATCCCACTCAGCAATCCCTAACACCCATTCGATCAACAATGCTAATATCTCTCATTTAATTTAAAATCAAAACGACCATTTTGGTCCAATGGACCAAGAAGCCATGTAGTATTATAAAAATTATTTGCATACTGCAATTTAATAGTGTTGATTTTCATCATTTTAATATAAAGAAAACACTCACTTCCAAATAATGTACAAAGATTAGTTTTATGATTTTAGTAGTATTGATGGTAAAAGTTTGTGAACAAGTAAAAATACACCAAAACATGTCCGATTTTTAAAATTGGTATATTTTCAGGTGGCCACTGAGTACAACAGATATGCAAAGCAGTTTCAATTTTGAATTCAAGAAAAACACACAATTTCAGGTGAATTGGTAATGCTTCCAATGTTAATAATGGGTATGCATAAACCAAGACAGCACTCATTGCTTGAACTTCACACCAAGAGTAAAAAGTAAATCTGAAACTTTATAAAATAAAATTAATGGAAACTTGCTAAACTTCATTTGCAATCATTTTGCATTAGCAGAGAGCCAATTCTTTGCTAAAATTAGAATTAATAAGGATGTTGAAAGTTGTATAACAAAACTCTGCATGTGCTTAGACCTAGAACAAGGACTCCATATGCAATGCGGAAGGGCACTTGACGGAAATGAATTCTGATAGAGTAATGGGTTGGGAGTGGCTGGATTGTTCTATAGGGAATCAGTGGAATTCAGTAGGCAGAGTGCAGTAGATGTCAGAATACGGAGTACATTTAAAGGAGAGCAAAGACAGATTTTTCATTAGTAACAGGTTGGGGGGTTAGGGAGCGTGGGCACGAAGTTGGAGTTGAGGCCGCGATGAGATCAGCTTTGAAGGTGGCTCAGGTAGAGGGGCTGAAAGGCCTGCACTTACGAGCCTCACAGGCAAAATGGCCTTCTTCTGTACTCTCCCTACGATCGAACAAAATAGCCCCTTCACTCCAAGTCTATCCCCTTGAATGAGATCTCATTCCTGATGAAGAGCTTATGCCCCAAACGTCGATTCTCCTGCTCCTCGGATGCTACCTTGGACGCTGTGCTTACCCCAGCGCTACACTTTCCAACCCATTATTATATGCCCTCGTGTCAACAGATAAAAACAACCACGTGAGCAATTGCTGTGAAAAGTTGGGGAAGTTTGCTCAGAAAGTGATGATTTCAGCAAGTCATAAGCATATTAGTGAAAGGTTTTGCGTTACTCCACATTAAGCCGATGCTATTAGTGTCTGGCAGGCAGTAGAAACTGCCTTCTAAATTAGACGATTTGTGCTTTTTTTTTTGTTTCATCATTTGTCCTGGGAATCCAAGGGCCCCTCACTGTCATTCCAGGTCTTGTTGCTGTTTTTCTTGCGGTTTCTCTCGGCCATGACAATGGCAGCTATGACCGTTACCAGCACCGTCCCGGTTATCACCAGCACAGTGGCAGTCTCGGCGATACAGAGCTGCGAGTCTACATCCACCAGCAGGTCACCCCGGAGCTGCCCGGGCTCTGAACAACTGATGTTGCCATAATCATCCACGCGCAGGTGTCGGATGCTGGAGATCTTCCCAAACTCCCTCTGAAGGTCGCAGTCACAAACCCAGCGGTTATCCGCAAGCTGCAGGTGAGTGCCTTGGGTCTGGATGTTCAGAAAGGTTTTGAACTCGATGTGCTTTAGATGGTTTCCATTTAGACACAGGAGGCTCAGGCTGCGCAGAGAAGCGAAGGCCTCCCCCTCGATGCTTGTAATGTTGTTGTTTTCCAAGTGCAGAGCTTCCAGGCTCTGAAGCATGAAGAAGAATCCATCCTCAATGACATGCAGCCTGTTGTTTTTCAACAACAGGTGGCTGAGTTTATATAAACCTCTGAAAACCCCTGTTGCCATGGAATGGATTCTGTTCCCGCTCAAGTCTAATTTCTCCAAATTCTCGAAAGACCTCATGCTGTTGTAGTGGATGTACTCAAGCCAGTTATTGGACAGCCGCAATTCCAGCAGACGCTGTAAGCTGTCCGAGAAGTCCCCAGGCAAGTGCTGTATGTGGTTCGCGTTCAGATCCAACATTTCCAGAAAGGACAGAGATTCAAAAGCTCCCTGGTGGATGCTCTCGATTCGGTTGTGAGGCAGCAGGAGGATCCTGAGTCCCCAGTGGCCGCTGAAAGCACTGCTGGGGACCTCCCGCAAGCTGTTGGTCCCGAAATCCAACATCCAGGTGCTGTGCGGGATGTCTCCGGGAATGTGGCTCAGAGAACGCCCTTTGCAGTCCGCCAAATGCGAGGAATCGTAACAGGAGCAGCGGCGGGGACACGCTTTGAACCCATCGATTTGCAGGAAGCTCACCAATATCCCGAGGCAACTGATAACCACTGGATGCATCCTGTCTCCAACTTTCGGCGGTTCAGTCGCTTTGTGACAATGAGGTTGGGGGGGGGGGGGGGGGGGAGAATGAGAAACAAGTTCCAAAGCGTGGGGAGCTAACGGTTTAGGAAGTCTCCCTCAGATATAATCCCATTCAATTGCATGTGCCATCTCCATCTTAGTGCTGGTTGTTATCTAACTCATCCGGTAAGAACATCAACTTTTTCCAATCGCCCACCTTTTAAACTTATGATGGAGATAGGGAGTCAATGTATCACTTCAGCCTTGCCGTTTCCGGATTTTGATCGTTTCATCTGCAAAAGATATCGGCTCCCAGTGTGTCCCCGCTCCCTGTATCAGGAGATAAAATATACTTCTTAGGCGGTTAACAATAACAAATTACAAAAACAAGCACAAAGAACTGCGGATACTGGAAATCAAACAAAAACTGAAGAAATTGCTGGAAAAACTCAGGCCTG
The DNA here is from genome assembly GCF_004010195.1 of Chiloscyllium plagiosum. Taxonomy (NCBI): domain Eukaryota; kingdom Metazoa; phylum Chordata; class Chondrichthyes; order Orectolobiformes; family Hemiscylliidae; genus Chiloscyllium; species Chiloscyllium plagiosum. The sequence goes on from NC_057742.1 coordinate 19,457,010, forward strand.
GCAGCATCTGTGAAGAGAAAGCAGAGTTGACGTTTGGGGTTCTGAAGGTGGTCACTGGACCCCGAAACGTTATTATCGGACTCCTAAATCTGGATGCTTGTCTAACGATCAAGGGACAGAGGCTGCTGGTTGAGTTTAAAATTCAACTAATCAATACGGGACTCCAAACCCGCAACAATGTGGTGGACTCTTAAATTCCCTCTGAAATTTTGCCCTCAACTCAGGCCAAGGGCAACAAGTGTTGGCCAAAAAGGGGCAAACTTCGTCCATTCCTTGAACGCACAGAAAGCTGCCAAATAAACAGTCCATATCTGATCATTTCCCACCACCTCTCATTGTTCATCAAATCCATGAAGGCAATTTTCATTTTTTTCAAAATTAATTCACAGGATTTGATTGTCACTGGGTAGACCAGCATTTATTGTCCAACTTAAAGTCAGATTGGTGTGGGTCTGGAGTCAGATGTAGGCTGAACCAGATAAGGATGGCCGTTTCCCTCCCTAAAAGGCATCAGTGAACCAGATGGGCTTTTCTGACAATTGACAATGATTTTGTGGTCATCGTCTGAATTTAATTATAAAAATCTGGAATTAAGAGTCTAAGTCAATTGAACTCATCATCACCCAAGACGGCATTCGAAAGCTTGTCTCCAGAACATCACCTGGGTCTTTGGTTTAATAGTCTAACTATAATACTACTCTGCCTTCACTTCCCCTAAACATGACAAAACAAAAAGTTCAATAGGCAGCAAGAGGTAATATCAATAGTACAGGAATCATTAGGCTACACTGGTATGGTGTCTATTTTGGGTCACTGTAACTTTGGGAATTGGCCACATTGTAAAGACCAGGAAGTCATTCACAAGATGATAGTAGCGATGGGAAAGAACTAAAGAAACTGATATTCTCTTCAAATAGAACAAAAATCCTTTGAGATTCAGTTTAAATGTTCAAAATCGAGCATTAGTTTGATAAACCAAAGAGGGAAAAACAAGTTTTCGTTTGTTCCAGGTAATGTATTCATGAACCAAGACATTTAAAATCATGAAAAAAAAAACAAAGGAGAGATTTTTGATGCAGAGCGCTATTGGACATTAAATACTCCAATAGAAAGAGTGGTGGAAGCATATTCTAAGAGAATTTGATAAGTATTTGGAAAAAAAAATGTAGTATTTGATGAAAGGATACATGAATGGATAGATAGGTAACCCTCAGAGCAACTCGCGGGTGCAACAAATCCAAAAGCTTTGTGCTATACAATTATGTAATTCTAGTATGGATGCTCTTTCGTATGTATCTTTAAATCAATAAGATGTGATTGAAATGTACAAATCAAAATTTGTTTTTGTGACTTAAGTGTTTTGAACTAAAGAACAAGAAAATTGATTTGTACAGTTGTACACAAGTATAGTGTTACAGTTTGTGAATAAGCTTCCAAATATAACAAGATGGTTTCCGGAAATAAAATGATACTGATATGGCAAATCTCAGTAACATGCACTTTTGACTTGCTTGCATGCCATTTTCTGCAACCAACATTAATATCAAAGAAAGGGCAGTTTAAAATATTGATCATTTATTATGCTTTTTAAAAGCTTAATCTATCTCAATATGTACTCTGCAAGTTAGTTATATTTTGCACTTACATATTTTTGTAAAAGCTGAAGGCATTAATACAATTGTTTTTGTTTGGTAGTGCCTGTGACTGTTAAACAGACAAACGCTGAATTGTAAAATCTAATGGGCATTTTGATCTGTATTGACATTTTTCTTTCATCCTCAGTGAGATGTCCAAGTTGTTGGCAGCATCCTTCAGAATTGGTCTAGAACAGCATATTAAAATGATCAAGAAATGATTGCTGAGAAAAGTATTGAAATATAAGCAGCTGATCCAACCAAAATAATTCCAGAGACATATAGCAGATGAATTATATAATCTCAAAGGGGAGATTAAATGAATATACCAATCATCTGTTTCTTATTTTCTGTGTCTCAAATGAAAATCTTCAGTTCTCTCCACTGACCTGGAGTGTCCGTTTCTCCAGTTATTTCAGATTTACAGCATCTTTAGTACTTTTTACTTCGTAATACTACAAGGTTAGATTGGTAACAATTAATTAGAGCTGCCTATCTTAATTTAGATGCTACACAATCAATCAGTTGAGTTAATCACTTACCCAACTCTGCATGACGAAAGCTGCTTCCAATCTGATGGTTCTGTTTTACTGCTGATCGCTTTATACTGCTAAAGGCTGTCACATGTGAAATTCCTTCCAATGAACTTCTATTTTCACCTAACATACCTTTCTGAAGTGATCACATAAGATGCTATACTTGGAGACTATCCTCACATTGACATTTAGTTTTATATTAAGATTACTTTCAATTGAGATTAATTATTTAAAAGTCAGGTACATTACAGCTATTATTATGCAACATTTGTTCTAGTCATATCAAATATACTAATCTGTAAGACCTCATTTACCAATGCACAGGTGTAGGAAAGATTTGAAAATCAACAAGAAATTCCCGTCCAGTTGTTTTGGCATACAAACCAGTGGTCACAGGAATCAACAATGAACTGGTGCATGCAAACATTCACAAATAAAACTGACCTTAGCTAAATGTTAATTTTCTCCCACGACTTTCTTCTGTGGTTGGTACTGTAAATGTTATGCTCTCTCCCCATTTGGAGTTTAATATATAGTTGAGTAGAAAGTTTATTTAAGTTTGTTCTTATAAAGATCAATGCATTTGTTTTCAGATGCCAGTTTTGTTAATACCAATTACAATAAAGGGAGCAGGGCTTTTCATACTTTTCTAGTTTTATTAAAAATGTATAAGAAAATTTTGTTAAAATTAATTCACATTCAACTTGCATCTCTTTGCTAATAAAAATGAGAGAAGATGGTTTTAAGCTTGAAATCTCTCACCTATTAAGAAGTGAGGTACATATTGATGAGGTGTAGGGTGAGAGTGTTCCATAATCTCCAAAATTTCAGTTTTCTCCCCATTCTCACTTTTACAGTGCCCAAAAGTGGAATTAGAATTTTCTATCAATGGCACCAAGTCCATGCCAGATTATTTCCACCTTATCTTTGAAAGTGACAATGAGAATTACATTTAATCTGCTGTAGTTGATTTAATCCAGTTTCAGGTTTGAATAGGCTTTTGATATTGTGACACCGAATAGGATTTTTGAGTAAAGTAATTGCAAAGTTTTCAGCACAGAAATATCTTGCATTGTATTGCAACTGATCTTCTCAAACCAATTCACAGCTAATAAATATTTTTGGAATGTAGTCACTAATACGGAAAATACTGCAGCCAAATTGCACACAGTGAAATTAATGACCAGATAATTCACTCTAGGGACAGAAAGTTGACCAGGGAGCAAAAGGAATTCCACTGCTGCTCCTAGAATTTAATGGAACCATTTACATCCATTTTAGTTAGCAGGTGAGGCCTCAGTTTAACGCCTAATCCAAAACATAGTACCACCAACAATATGGTACCCAAGTGCTACACTGAAGAGTCAGTCTAGATTATTTTAGGTCTCTGAATGGGGATTGAACACACTGCAGTCAGCTTAGATAATACCATCACTGAAGCAGTGCTAGAACCAGGAGTTTATTTAAATAATGGAATGTTCTCAAAATGTAATGTGAAGATACATAAAGCAGCTTGTGTATTCTTTGAATGGCCTTCAGTTTCCTCTAAAAACTACAGATACATACAAGCAGAGATAGTGAGGCACACATTCTGTACACTTGTATCTCAAGTGCAAATCTGGGTACAGGTCTCCTGTCTGAAACGATAGTCAATTAAAATATGAGAAAGCAAGTAAAGATTTGAGGCCAGATGAGAATGGGCTTGTCTGTATAACGATTGTTCTGGGAAACGTAAAAAAAAAAACTTACCCCATCAGATTGAAACATATCTATGGCCAATGAAAGGCTGATACCCAATACATAAAGTATAGTGTGAAGTGCGTGAATTCCTAGAGGGTGCATCGGAATCATTTTTGTGCCATTAAGGGAAAGAGGAAATACCAATTATCTTTGGACATACAAGGAGGGAGAAGAATATCAACATTGCAATGGACCTGAGGACAGGTAACCCATGTGTCATCTGCTAATCTAAAAATTCAAGTCATACAGAGCATTTTAAGTGGGATAAAAGGATGAAAATTATGAGCTAACTTGACCCATTTGCAGCAATAATATGGAGTCAAAATTTACACAAGATATCTTTGATAAATATTGTGTCAGTATCTTCAGAGAAATAGGTTTAATTGCAAATCAATTAGAAAGCAAACTCCTCTGCTCATTGCAACCACTTTACATTTGGAGAGATTATGATTACACTGGCTATGATCCGGGCAAAACACTCAATGTCAACTTCACAACATTGACAGCAAATAGAACATCTGTGAAACAAAAAGGCAGCATGCACCAAATGTCAAATAAGGAAGTTATGTAATCAAGTTGAAACCCAGAGAGAAGAATTTGGATTAAGAAGTGACAAATTTGCAAGAGTGCCATACATGAGATCCAGTATGAATAATTTACATTTCTGCTTACAGTTCAGCAAAATTCTTAACCTTGGCTCTTAGTCAATGACACAAATAATTGCAAAATTTCTTTCATACTGATCTGTTTTTATATTCAGCAGAGCAAGACACTGAATATCAATTGAATCTCAGCACAGCAGGGAATGAGTCCATTTACTCTTATGCACAATCTCAAGGTTTCCCAAGATAGCTATAAACAGATTGTTTTCCCACTTCCATCAAATTGAAACATAATCTGTATATATCCCTGCTAATACCAACCTAATGCGTTCATCCTCCAAATCTCAATATTGAATTATTTCTAAAAGTTGCATAATGCAGTTAGTGTTGAGCCTAATCACCCATCGACACATTTTTTCTAAATTCAAAATGTATCAATTTTAAAAAGCATCAGTAAAGTAATACGTATTCCAGGAACCAGCCTATCTTAAAACAAAAGTCAGAATGGTTGGCAATGTCATAAGAATGTGCTACATTTTATCATTTCTAGTTTTAACAAAGGTGTTAACTCATTTAAGATATAAACAATTAACACTTTTCAAAATAACAAAAATTGTTCAAATGTGTTTTAAGATAAGTAATTTCCATCATATGTAGGTCATTAAGTTGCCATCTAAATCAATGTAGGTTTCACTTAAATAAAAGCTAATTTAATTTAAATTCAAAATTAAATTCAATTAAATCAAAGTACTGGAGAAACTCAACAGTCAGGCAGTATTTATGGAGAGAGATGTTGAGTTAACATCTTGAGTCTGATATGACCGCTTCAGAACTAAATTCTACTTTACTGTTGATTGTGTAGTTTTCAAGACGGCAAGTCACACCACCACCTGCACAAGGATAATTACTGCTGGGCAATAAATGCCAGCCCAGCCAGTGGTGTCCACAACTCATGAATGAATAGAGTTGGTATTTCTTGTTTATCATGTCATTCTCATTGATTAAATGGCTAATATTTCAATTGCTCCAAATTTTAGCATCCATTTTCTGTCATGTTACAATGGTCATCCAGTTATCTAAATGGCTCTATTGTTTGCACATTCTGGAAATGCTGGAATGAGGCTATGCAAACTGGAAACATGACTGGACTACATTTCCCAGTTTTCAAACTACACTTCTCCAGTAAATAGAAAAATCACAATGGCACACCATGACGGTATTTCATCAGGGATCTCTTGAACATTATGCTCAATAGTCCATCTGTCAGGGGTCAGTTGGCTGGTTTGTGATGGAGAATGACACCATTAGTGTGGGTTCAATTATCACACTGGCTGAGGCTACCATGAAGGACTCTCCTTCTCAATATCTCCCCTCAGGTTAAACCACCACCATTCATGTCAATGGGAGAGTTGCCATAGTCTTATGGCATCTTTACCTTCATCCATCTCAGTTTTTTTAAAAATTCAATTCCCTACAGTCTGGAAACAGGCCCTTTGGCCCAACAAGTCCACACGGGCGTTCCAATGGGTGGACTTTCCCCTACCCTATATTTTTACCCCTGACTACTGCATCTAACATTAAGGGAAATTTAACATGGCTAATCCACTTAACTTGCACATCTTTGGACTGTGAGAGGAAACCAGAGCACCCAAAGGAAACCCACATAGACATGGAAGAATGTGTAAACTCCACACAGGCCGTAGCCCAAGGTGGGAATTGAACCTGGGTCCCTAGTGTTCTGAGGCAGTAGTGCTAACCACTGAGTCACTGTGCCACTTTAAAGAACACAAATGCAGTGAGAACAGAGATTACTCTGCCCCTGGGCAGTTTCGAACACAAACCTTTTGATTAATAGTTGAACGCACTGACCAATTGCAGCATAGAGACTGGCGAGCCAGTTTAATAAATTTAATGGTAAAGAAAAATAGAGTGAAAGATCAAGAAGGATACACTGCAAATTGAAATCAGATTAGACCTAGAGAATAAAAGAGAAAGGAACAGAATGGATTGGGGCCGGGGGTTAAGGAGAAGAGAGCAAGAGCAAAGGTGTAAGAAATAGGAAACAAGTAGTAAACATTGTAATCTTGTAGTGTTTGGGAATTGTTTTGCCTTGAGAAGTACATTATGAGGGGTAGATTATACACAAACAGATGTTCAAACATTGTTACCTGTACACCATATTCAAAACTTGATGTCTGAAATCAGTCGACAGCTTTGTTGAACAGTTTCACATCTAGCAAACATGGCTGCCTGACATGCAAGAGCAGTCTAGATGGCAAGAAGGGCATAAAAATATTTAAGTGCTCATCAACTAATTTACTTATCACATAATTCCAAGAAGTTAATACAAAGGTTTGTTGTTTTAATTCCATTCTGAGCATGACTTATGAATACTACACTGAAATTTATAAAGTCCCCAGCAACTATAATTAACTGTTGGGAAATATCCAAAGCTGTCTCCCTAGACCCAGATTACACTCCATCCAGTAAATTATCCACATAATTCTGAGCAACTTTCCTACCTCACCACCTGGTGGTCCAAGCTCAAGTCCCACCTGTTCCATTTATTTGAAAATATTTATACTCCAAAATTAAATTCTTAGCGACATCATAACTGCAGCCCTTAGTTAAGTAGTAAATGGGTTGAAACAGTTGAGTTTGAGATTTTGAAGTAAATAAACACTATATTGAAGACATGATTGAGATATTGCAACACTTCAGATAAGAATATTCCAAATTTCTTAGCCTAGTTTCAGTAAACGTGAACATTGTCTTTACATTTTTGAAGTCTGTCTTCCCAGCTCTGCATACAGCAGGATTGGAGGTATTGAATGAGACTGCTGGATTACTAGGAAAATAGCAGGGACCACCTGTTCTGGGTTTGCCCCTTCAATGTTTCTGTGACGTGGGCAGAATGAGAGTTGATTGTCCATGCAGTCAACCTGTGTAGATGCAGCCCTAATTAAAGGCTATTTAGAACACTTGCTGGCATTTGACTGACTGCAGTGACATATTGTTCTCCCAAGCAGGAAGCCATCAGAGGGCTTTCCGCTCCAAATTGAGGAGCATGCATTCTTGGCTGCTCTGAAAAGTAATTTCTTCTCATTCTCAACCTAAGTAGCTCCCACCTGTCCCCACATTTGGCATGGCTGCAATAGGAACATGCCCAAATCAAACAGTAAGATTGAAGGTGGCCAATTTATAGATCAATGCCAGAAAATTGGCCTCCTTGTTCTAGCTCCAAACAATGGAGGGCACAGAACCCCAATTTAGTCCTGACATCAAGTCATGAAGCCCACAGGAAATCCTGATATATCACTACACACATCTGCAAATAAAAATAAAAAAGGACGTTCAATGGTCTTGAGGCCCAGAATAAATTGGAAGATTTTCTATCATGAAGAAACTTGAACAAGAGAGAATTATCCATTATTTATGTCACTGTGTTGAATAAGTATCTACCAGTATCCATTACATTCATTCAGCTTACATGATCCATCAAGAACAATGCAACATTAATTTAAACAATTAATTATTCATAGCCTTGACATACAACTTCGTAATGACACTTTTGGTTATCCCAAACAAAGGTGAATATTTGTTAGAAAGGTAAGAAACTATTTGGTCCAATAGGAGTTTTATTTGAACTTAAATACATCTGGACTAAATATTCTAAGTGTATCACTGAGCTAGCAGCACACAAACATTCTGACAGCAAAAGAGATTCTTAATAAAACTCAAAATTTCAAATCCACACCAGACATTTTATTGGTCTCCACAGCCAGATAATAAAATGAGTTAAATGAATGGTATGAGCATTTAATATCCAATTCGTCAAAGGACAAGTATTGTATCCAAAGGAGTGATGGGTAAATCTCAAAGCTTTCCAATGTTAATTATGAAAATTATTGCAATTAACTTTAGAACTGACTTCAAGCTGTGGGCTGATTTGTAACGTTGTGTCAATTATGCTATATGGAAGAGTTTTGATTGCATTTTCAAAAATAAAAATCTGCAACTCGGTCACAACTTGCTTTATACTGAGCTTGTTGCAAATACGAAATGCATTCTTACATACCATGTGTAAAACAGACAGTGCTTATGCCCTAACAAACATTTCAAGAAGTGAAATTAGCAGAATTAATCAGTTAATAATTTTATGTCTTCTCCTGCTTCTCAAAACATCCTATATCGAGTTCCACAATTATTTGCAAACTGCAATTGCAATTTTCAAAGCAATTGTCCATATCTTAATTACAAACAAAGTTTTGCGAATGACAAGTAAATTTTCAAAGTTGCTCCCCATGGAGATTCCACTACAACAGCAACCTTGCTGTTTCTTTATTACACATCCATGCTAGTTTTAAAACACCACCAAAAATGAGTTAAGTGGATGCTGTTCATGAGAGCACCAATTTCTAAGAAACTGCAGGTTTGAGATAATGAACAAATACCTGCTATGGTTCTCAGCAGTAATTTATAGGCATGTTGCTTTGAACAACACAGCTCTGCTCCCCCTCAGTTGAGAATTGCTGAGCCTGTGTGTTTCAGGGAATATAATCTAGACTACAGCTATCAATAGGCCTGGTGGAAATTTAAGGTAACAAACTTGTCAAACAGGGAAGTGTAATGATGACTGCTGCTCAAAAACTTTGTTGGTGGAACATGATTGTTGACACACAATTAGTAAAAAATGACAAACGACAGACTAAACAATGGTCATCTATTTTATCAATTACTATTATAGTTCATTCTAAAATTACCCGAGACTCTTAGTTCCATCAGAAAACTCATGTGTCAAATGCTATCCAGCAGACATGCATGCAGGAGTTCAGCATCACAGGGTCATCCATGTACTTCATAGGGAGGATCCCACATAGGAAAGACAGTGTTCCCTATTCCACCAAACACACAAATCACCAGCAATGGACATCCCGAAACATAGATACAAACACAGCTGAAAGCTAATCTCAGAACCTGTAAGTTAGGCTTTACTACACAGAGAAAACCAGTTCTGGAAATATCCAAATGGAGATATTTCCATCTAGCAATCTCAACATTCAAAGAGAGAAGTGTCAGGGCCCTAAGAGTCAAGTGAGAATGCCAGAAAGCCAGTGCTTATATTTACCCATCCATGAATGACCAACTTAGATCTACAACTCAAGATTCATAGTAACGTTGCACTGTACCACCACCAACATAGATGGTGAATGTTCAATTTTTGAAAATCAACAGGGAAAATTCAATTCAAGTTGACATGCCACAGTAAACTTGATGCTTCTCAGCAAGTAGGAAGGATACGCAATCTGCACAAACTGTTTCAAAAGAAATGCAGTATCTGCAAAGGATCAAAGAAACATCCATTACAGGAAAATAAATAGCCAACACACACGGTATGAATTTAATCACAGTTTCCGAATTTTAGAGGAAAAGCTTCTGAAGAAGTTTACACATCTTTTTGTATTGGAGGGGCACGAGACTGGGCTACCACCCTAAGTACACTGCCAGCTATTTGTTTCCTGTGTAATACATGGAATGATTTACTGAGGGCCAATGTGTACATAGAGCTCAGTTACATGGTAGAGATCAATTGACATTAGTAAATGAATAATAGTTACTCAAGAGCATTGTGTTTAATTTGGATCCAGTGTCCCTCCTCTTGGGTTTGCCAAATCTTCCCTCTTTGGACATGCATGGGAAGAAACAATTTAATATTCTTTCATTCTGTGCAAAGAACAACATTCTAATGAGCTGGTGTTGGAGAATCTGCCAGGACTCTCAGGGTGGTGTAGATTAGTTATGGCGCACATCCCTCTCGCCGTCCTTACGAGTATGATGCATCAGAAAACTGAACTGTTTTATGGAACATGATGGCCCTTTCTGAATTATATAGGTGCAGACTTGTCGGCTATATTGGTCATGGCCTTTGTGTAGTCATGAAGGCTATGTCTGGCAGTCCATGGGCTCTTTTTTTTTGGGGGGGGGGGGTGGGGCGGGGAAAGAGAACACGAAATCCTGAACAAATACGGGTTTACTTACTAATGCTCCTGGTGGTCGGGAGCTCAGTTGGGATTGCACTGTTTGCAGTAACTTAACTGAATAGAAGAACTTAACTTACCTTGATTTAACTTGGTTAATTTTCTTCTTCTTAGTTATTTATTGAATTGTAGGTTTTTTTTCCTCTCTCCTCAGTGGTTTGTGGAGTAGAGTAGTAGAGTTTGTCTACTGTTATCATTGTCATTATAATATAAAGTTGTTATACTATTTTGTAGTGATTTTGTAAAAAACTTTAAAAAAAATTTTCAATAAAAAAGCATTGTGCGACTGCTATAGTGCTACTGAAGTTACATTCCAGTGGGTTTTTTGGGGTGGGGGTGGGAGGGGTGATAAACTATTCATTATCATATCAGAATTTCTACTTTAAACAGGGTTTGAAGTAGCTAGAATACTCAAAAATAGTTTCCAAGTTTCATTAGTCTATTTACCTTCTGACGACAATAAATAAAAGCCTGTTAAAGGACATCATTTGCTGCTTTATTAACAGTCTTTTGTTTTGCATTATATTTTTTCCTGTGGGCAAATCACAAATTGGTTTAGGTCCACGATATTGATCCTTCTACTTGGAGGCATGGATAATGGCCACGACAACCACCAGCATCATCATGTATAAGTTGCCAGTTCTTTCTTACTTTGTTGTTAAGGGAAAATATATATCATTGCTTATAATAAGCTAATGGGGAACTGCTACTTCTGTTCCAAAAGTTTGGCTTAATAATTGGCATAATAACTAGCTATTTTGTTCAGGATTTGAATTTTCAGTATGTACTCTTCCAATGACTGTTAGCAAATGCAATGATCAATACAGAAATACCAAATTTGAATCATATTCTAACATGAACTGGTTATTACAGCAGAATGTTGATGAGGAATTGGTAACTGGCTTCAGTAACTCAATGGTATCAAAAGGTGGAGAGTTGGGGAGTTGCTTTCAGGTTTACAGCCAAAGATCCACTGCCAGAAAAGGTTCCGTGGTGATGTTCTTACCACAGAATAATCTATCCAATATTTGCTGAACAGATACATGGAAGAAGAATGGTCACTTAAAGTGCAAAGGAGTTGATGGTAAAGTAAAGTAGGGATTTGGAGTTCAGACCCTACCACAATCAAACTAATGTTCAGAGCCTCTGCGGACATCTTTGGAGTAGGTTGTCAGGGTAATGTCCTGTAAACCACCTAAGGTAGAGTTAGAATCAACATTAGGAAATATGTTAATTAACCATGAAGACAGAAGCTAAATATTCCTTTTTAAAGACGACAACCCAAAAATGACCATGGGCCCACTGATGGCTTGTTAACAACTACATAAATGCATTCTCCCTGATCTGTCTGCATCCCTTTCCTTTGCGGAGACCTGAGACACATTAGGTTGAACAAAGGAGGTTATTAGATATACCAATACGCCTGTTCAAGGTGAAGTCCTTCCACAGTAATGAGTTTGAGCTCTCACTTTGGTAAATAGAATTGAACTTTGTAAATTACAGATCTGTAAGATGGCATTTTGACAACTCCTAGTTTAATAGAGTCTTGTTTAGTTGTTGTTCTTCTACTTTCTAGTAGAAAGCTTCTTATACAAGATCATTATTTTGCATAATTAAAAGGGTGACTGTGAATTTGAAGTCTACATCCAACAGAAAAACTACAAGATTGTATGATTATACCCATGAGATCTAAAAGTGCATTACTTAGAAATACAAGGTTCCATGACGTCTAAGGTGAGATTTAAGGCAGTTAGCCCAGATCAGTTACTAACATAGAAGGTGAGTGAATGCAGGAGTAAAGGATTCTGAAGGAATAGATAGCACATTTACAGAGATATACATTTCTGCACAATGATATTGTCATTCCAATCCATTTTAATATAAGTAACTTACCTTTAATGATTTAAATGTGCATGTGCAGCTTAGAGAACTTGACTCACCAAGATAACATGCAAAAAGCAGTACATAAATGTTAATAAAGTAAGAGATACTTCCATCCAGTCTTATGAAAGAGCTGTTTTACAGCTAGGATCTCTATGCTGTTTAAATCACTCAGCAAATATACTAAAAAGTGGTTGATTTCAAGCCAAGACTTTGAAAGTGATAAGGTCAAATGGTACTGTGGAAACTGTAACCTAAGAAGTTGGAAAGAAACAGACTGAAGGTACTTGAAACCAGAAACTCAATATCAAATGGTGTTCAATGGTGGTTAATCAAGAGGGGCCTATCACACCGACTGACCACACCATATTGACAAAAGGTCCTCAAAACCAGAGCCGCAGAATTCAAATTAGCAGTTAGAATTTGGAGCTAAACCTTATTACTTTAAGCATTTGGCTAAATTGGATTCTAGTCCCAATTTCTCTGATACTAACACTAATATATTCCTTAACAAACTGGATCATTAAAGTTAATCTGGCAAAGAAAGTATTAAAAATGCACATCTGGTGCACTTGTCAGTGTGTTCCACAAAATTTGAATATTCACACTGAAGGCCAAAACATAGCACATTGTAACTGCATTGTCCTTGCTGTGGGGTTTGTAGCGGTATTGCTGGCAGGAAAGAACAAATTTGCATAAGAAATTTCAAATATAAATGTCAATGCTGACGTTTATAAAAGTATTAAAATAAAATGGAATATTCAAATTAAAATGGATTGAATATTGTTGTATGCAATGGTCTAATCTTGCAATAATAACTGATCCCAGATTGGACCTGAATGTTTCAGTTCCTCCTCCCCACGTGCATTGCTTTGGGACATCCATTTACTTATAATATTCCATTATAACAATTCAATAATTTCAGTATATGCATGTTACATTGGTAATGTTCATAAAATATTTTTCACTGTGATACCAACCATCACATTGCTGATGAGATCACATTTGAAACTATTAATTTGCTTAAGCTTTGAAAATTTATTTCTAATGCATATCAAAAATAGCAAAATGTATACGATAACTGGTGAGAACAAAACTGATAGCTTACAAAGAATATATTTGGTAACTAGCCATTAAGAATTTAGTTCAGGCTCATGTTTTTGTAAGTAATGTTTCCTGTACTAATTGCAACAGTCTATAAAGGCCTTTTGAAACAGTTCATAAATATTGTGTCCATGAAGGATGGCATTGTCATTGATCACCAGTCGCCAAGTGCCACAGATTTTGAGTGAACATACAGAGGGATACAGAAATGGCTTACATTGTCAATGTTTTTACAGCACAAGTTACATTTCTACCCTCACCCCAAACATTTGATCAGCACTCCAATATGCACAGTGACTAAGGAAAGTATTGCAAATATTGTTCAGGAACACGTAACCGCTAATGTTAGTCAGAGTTCGAGCAAAAAGCTAGTGGGAAGGTGTTAGTTTTCAGTCAACGAATTGAGAGAAAGTTTTAAAAAAAAATTTCTGCAAGTTAAAAAGTAGTAGTAAAAGAGTTTGAGGGGCAAGGCTAGGGGTTGCGTGACAATTCAGTTTTGTGGATATCATTAAGATAACTGTCTTACTTTAATCTATAAGATCAAAGATTTACAAATGTGGAGCTGAATGCAAGATGCTGATAGCCCTGCTGTCTAAAAGGTAAACCAAACTAGGTCTCAAGGATTCGGTTTCTCTGCAATACATCTAAAAAGGAGGATAAAATGGAATTAAAAAGAGTGGTTCTTTTATCTATGGATCTTGCATGGCGTTATTCATTTCCTTGTGATTTTGAAACATGATCCAAAAAAAGTCTGTCAAAAATGTTATAATCCTTAAACTTTGCCAGCGCCATTTCTTCTTTACAAGACTTAACCATCATAATTGTTCAAACACTGCAGAACTTGAAAAAAAAAAATTGAAGGGACATCTTAGTTTGCCATTATTTTAACGCTAATGGTGAGCTACTGACACCTCAATTTCAGAATGATAGGGAACCATGCAGCTATTATCTGAAGGTAGAAGACATGTTGAGAGAAGTAATGCCAGAACTACCCCTGCCCCTCCCCCACATCGAGGAACAGTATTGCTGCCTTACTTCACTCCAGAAAAATAATTCTGCTTCATCCTTAAAGATATTAATAGAAACCACTCAAAAGATCAATAGTTAGGCCACTCAACACCTAGTACAAATAGGTTGAAGCACTGCCTCTCTGGCGTTTGACTAATTTTAGATGGAAATCAAAGAAGCGTCCACAAACTCTACACCAGCTTGTCAGTGCAGTACTGAGGAAACATTGCATTGAAAAATAATACTTCTGACAATGCAACCTTAAACCAAGATGACAACCTGCCTATATGTGTAATATGAATAATCTGGGGACTGCTTGGAGATAACAAGTTCTTCTGGCCAACATTCATGGCACAATTAACGGACTTAAATAGACGACCCTGCCATTCTCTCAGTGGATGCATTTACAGTCTTAGCAAAGGCAGATACACTTCCTCTTCTTGATCTGCTGACTCACGACCAGCAGATCCAGGTACTCAAGGTCATCCCCAGACCCTATCTTTATTTTTCTTATTGACTCATCTGGTCTGATCACAGCATCCGCACAGAGGACGAAGATCTCCTTTCTTTTATTTTCCACAGGGAGCTTATGCCCCTATCCCCAAAAGATAATAGATTTGGCATAACTCTTTTTGCAACTATTGCAGCCGCTGAAAACATCTCAAAACAATTTATTAGCTCTGAAGTACTTCAAGTGATCTTCATGATAAAATTAATCAATTCAATTACAGATAAAGTGTAGAACAGGAACTCACCAAAACAGCAAGGCTGCATGGTTAGAGACACTTAACACAGAAATTCACTGAGCAAAAAAGAAACCAGAGCACCAAGACATGGCTCAGCTGATTGTGAGGAAAGTTCTCCAAGTCCTTCTTGTATACTCTCAAAGCAGCAGCAATGGGGAAGATACCATTGTTCACCTTCTGGGAGGTGTCTATGCTAAAGCAGCTCTAGAAAAAAAATGCAGTGGATTTTTTTCGAAAACACATAGGGTCTTGTGTCCTAGCTTAGGATTCTCGTTAGGTTAACATGTAGATTCAATTAGCAGTTAGAAAAGCAAAATGCAATGTTAGCATTCATTTCAAGTAAAGCTAGAATACAAGAGCAGAAATGTTCTGCTAAGGCAGTATGAAGCTCTTGTCTGACTGCATTTGGAATATTGAGTGTAATTTTGGGCCTCATATCTCAGGAAAGATGCACTGGTGTTTAGGGCGGAGGAGAGTGTCCAGGAGGGTTATAAGGGGCTGAAGGGCTTGTCATATGAGTAGCAGCTAAGGACTCTGGGTCTGTACTCTGTGTTGAAGGATGAGATGGTATCTGATTGCAAACTTACAGAATACGAAGAGGCTTGGATAGAGTGGTTGTGGAGATGTTTCTACTAGTAGGAGAGAGTAAGACCCAAGGGCACAGCCTCAGAGTAAAGGGATGACCCTTTAGAACAGAAATGAGGAAGAATTTCTTCAGAAGGTGATGAATCTGTGGAACGTGTTACCGCAGAGGGGGTCGAGTCAAGACATTGATTGTATTTAAGTTAGAGATAAACGTGTTTGATTGGGTCGAGGGTTACAGGGAGAAGACAGGAAATGGGATTGAGAACATATCAGCCATGACTGAATGGCAGAGCTGACTCAAGAGGAGCAGAATTAGGCCATTTGGCATACATCTTATGGGGAGCAACCTCAATTTCATATTTTTGGATGACAAAAATGAGACAGACATTTATAATAGCATTTTCAACACAACATGCTTCAGAGAAGCATAAGCTGAACTAATAATGAAATAGAATATTTAAGAATGTTAGGGAGGTGGGAAGCAGTGGAAGTATTTTTCCAGAATTATTTGCATATAAAGTTGAAGACACAATGTCAAAAGCTGCAGCTGATGTTAAGCCACAGAAAAGCAGGATGTGCAGAGGATAAAACTCAAGACATTATGTATAAAAGCTTAGCAATTGAACAGATGGTCAACACTGTGATGAGCACTAATGCTGAAATGGAAAGCAACAAAAACAAAAGCAAGAGCATCTAGTGGCTTGTGTACCTGCAATGTCCTCTCTCACTGAAGGGAGAGAGTGTATCCTAAATTTAGGTAAGAATCATGTTAGCAGTGAAGATGACAGATTTCAACATATTCCATCAATGTTACACCTAATCCACATACAGATATTTTCATTGGTTACAACTAAGAAAAAGTACATCCTGATGAAAGGTTCCAACTTGAAATGTTGACTCCCCTGCTCCTCTGATGCTACATGACCGGCTGATTTTTCCAACTCCACACTTCATTGAATCTGATTTTCCAGTATCTGCAGACCTCACTATCTCCACAATCATGAAAACACAGGTTAAGCATGTCTCAAGCCCTACATTTCTGCTGTCCTGACATGGTGACATTTTTCTTACCAACTGAATCTTGGAAACAGAAAACAAAAGGATAGGGGAGGGTTTTTTTTAAAAAGGATTAAAAAATTATGTTTTGCACATGCTCATTACAGCCACGAAAGGGAAACAATGAAATGGAAAATGTCTCAGAGAAGTTACTTTTGACAGAAATTGTCATCCTTTGACAGCATTAAACCCTAACTAACCTCCATTCCCCTCAAAAGTAACTTTTTTAATGTTAGAAAAACTTAATAAAAGAAGCACAAGCCAAATCCTTTCCATATTAAAAAAAAGGAGAGGGAGTGGGGTTGTGGTGGTGGTTGTGATTGGACTAATCTTAGATCAAATGTATTTGAAAAGAATCAATTAGCAAAATGCTGTAATGTTTACACGGTAAGTGACTTTTCTCCTGCATTTCCTGACATCTTCATAAATTCTATGGCCAGATTTGTACTGAATGCTGAAAAACAGTGCCACATTTCACTATCCATTTCTCAACAGCCTTGATAAACAAAACAAATTGCTGGAAAAACTCAGATCTGACAGCGTTTGTGGAGATAAATCAGAATTAAACCTTTTGGGTCCTGTTATCTTTCCTCAGAACCTTGATAAACAAGCTCTGCAAACAATTTTTTAAATGGATATTTAATAGAATAAACCAGCTTCTACAGCAAATAAATCGTCATACTATTGTAGACATTCAAATCACAGTATTTTCAAATATTACCTAGGCATTGGGGAGACAGGATGCCAGTTTACAGGACAGTTCAGAGAACATCACCACCACCCTGTAGCCAACCACTAACTCCCCCTCCCTCTCCACCAAGGACATGCAAGTTCTGGGCCTCCTCCACTGCCAAATCCAAGCCACCCCTTCCAGGAGGAAGGGCGCATCATCTTCTGCCTTGGGACCCTCCAACTACACGGCAATGTTGATTTCACCGGTTTCCTCATCTCCCCTCCCCATACCTTGACCCAGATCCAAGCCTCCAACTCAGCACTGTCCTCTTTATCTGTCCTACCTGTCCATCTTCTTTCCCAACTATCTGATCGACCATCTCCTCCGACCTATCACCATTACACCCACCTTCATCTACCTATTGCATTCCAAGGTATCTTCCCCAGCACCACCCCCTTTCATATAACTCTCAGCCCCCAAATGTGGAGGAGACTTAGCTGTCACTATTGGAATACTTGGAGATGTGGCAGGCAACTTGCATGTCGCAACATTCCATAACCAGAGCAGAGCAGCAGCATGGCTGGGAGGTTTGTGTTATAAAGGAGAGTCTGCATAGACTGGGAGTTTTTTCTTACTGAAGCGGAGGTTGAGGGGTGACCTTATAGAGGTTTAAAAAGCATGAGGGGTATAGATAAGATGCACAGCAAAGAATTTTTCCCCAGGATGGGCAGGAGTTCAAATAAGAAGGAACGTGGGGGAAACTTTCTCACACCAGAGGATGGTTTGCATCTAGAATGAACTGTAAGAGGAAGTGGCAGATGCAGTTACAACATCTGAAAGATATCTGTACAGGTACATGAATAAGAAAAGTTTAGGGGAATATGGGCCAAGCACAGACAAGCAGGAATAGTTTAGTTTGGTATGGACAAGTTGGTTTCAAGGATCTGTCTCCATGTTGTATGACTCTATTAAACTTGCGACATTTTGATAATTTATTCCAATGGTTGATGATTCATTGCAAAAAGGAATACTGCACAGCATCCTATCCAAGCCTGTTCAAAGAATTCCATGGACATCAACGCCTTCATTTTGCACGAGTTTCGAGAGCAGCACTGAATTGAGACCATTTATAGGGTTAGTGGGTAGACATTTAATCTGTTACATTAAATAAGATACATCTTTTGTGTCTGCCTGCTGGTACCAGTGAGAATCTAGCTAGTTCCTTATCCCAGCATTAGAGCAGCCCAATCAGGGTGTTAATTTAGGACTTATTTCCTTCAGTACTGTGAATTGGGTTCAGTAGCAGATTGCAGATAATGAACTCCCACTCCAGCCTATCCATTTTCTAGCAGTTGTTTCTTCCTCAGAGTTCTGCCTGTTTTTTGGAGTACTGTAACAGAGATAAAAACAAAGAGTGCTTGGAATGCTCTACAGGTCAGACAGTACCTAGACAGAGACAAACGAGCAGAGAAGAGGACTTCTTCAGGCCTGCAGTTCGGAAATCAAACTCTATTTAAAATTTAATATCTCTCTCCACAGAATGCTGTCAGATCCAAGTATTTTCCACAACTTTGTTCTTGTTTTAGGTTTCCAGCATTCATGGTTTTTTGCTTTTATTTTAGTCACCTCCAGGATAATGGCCAACAGTACTTTCAGGGAATTTCAGGATTTTGACTCAGTGACAATAAAAGGAATACAACTCCAAGTCTTGATGTGTGACTTGGATGGGAAATCTTCAGGTGGCGCTGTTTCCCATCTACCTGCTGCTATGTGGTAATGTCACAAGTTTGGATGTTGTTGGAGGAGCCCTAGTGAGTAACTATATTGCATTGTGGATGACACAGCCCGCTGCACTTGAAGGAAATGAATGTTGGCACACCATTTATCATCTTCAATCAAGCAGGTTGCTTTGCTTTGGATGGTGAAGAGCTGGAGTGTTATTGGAACTGCACCCATCTATGCACATTGAGTGTACTCCACCACGTTCCTTACTTGTGCCTTGTAGATGGCAGATAAGCACTGGGCAGAAAGATCACAGTATTTATATGGCTAGTCCAGTTCAATTTCTGGACCCAGATGTCAATTGTGGATGATAGTTTTTGCCTAGCACCTTGTATGACATGGAAGTTACTGGTCACGTGTCAGCCCTAACCTGAATGTTGTCTTGATCTTGCTGCTGATTATGATAGCTTCCATAGCTGAACTGTCACAAATGGTGACTATTGTGCAATTGGCAAAATTCCCTACGTCTGACCATCTGATGGAAGGATGGTGTTGAATTGTAATTGCAGAAATTGGTAGTTTTAAGTGCTTGGAAAAATGCACAACAAATTAAGTTCAATGCCAAGTCATCCAAAAATGGTGAGGAACTGTAGAAGGGCAAAAACATTTGTAAGTCCAAATACTTGCATAGTTATGATTAATCGAAATGGCTAATGGAATACTTGCCTTTATCTCAAGGAGCTGGATCTCAAAAGGTCAGTAATGGTTCAGTTACTAAAGCCTTCGGCCAGACTATTAGTGGAGTACATTCAGTTTAAACCCTGCCTTCACAAAGGGTACTAAAGCTTGGAGATTCAGTGCAGACTCACATCTCAAACATTGTAATTTAAAATGTCAAGATTATATAAAAAATGGTATGATTGATTGAAGGATGATCTGATCCAGATGTTTAAAATGTTGAAAGGATTTGATAGCACACAGAAATTATTTATGATTGGGAGCAATAGGAGGGCTATCTTCAATCTGGATCAACTATTAGGAAGCATCTTTTCAAAGAATAGTAGAAACTCAGGCTCTTATCACCTCTCAAAAACACATCAAGGAATTTGAAGTAAAGGAGAAACAGATAATGGAATGGCAAGGTTGGCTTTGGAATAGTGTAATCCTGACCCAAACCTAAACAATAAAGAACTGGAGATCTGAAACACAAGCCAAAATTGCTGGAGAAACTCAGCAGGTCTGGCAGCATCTGTGGAGAGAAAACAGTTAACATTTTGAGTCCAGAGACCTTTCTTCAGAACCTAGAAGATAAATTACACAGCTGTTTAAAGATTTTTGATTTCAGATTTCAGTCCACTTCTGAAAGAAAAGTACAAAATAAAGGTATTGAATTTAATCTATAAAACATCTGGTTTGTATCTGCATTTCTAATACTGTTACAATACCAGCCATGTAGGTTACATGTGACTGAATTGCACTTGAAACAAGTGCAAGATGACTAGCAGAATAAGTTTTTAAAGACAATGCATAAGTCATATGAAATAATTTTGCTCCAATGAGAGAATTAACTCATCTGTTTTCTCATTACCAATTTTGAACATGTTCATAAAATGAGGTCCTTCAGTTAATTTAAAGAATTGGTTTGCCAGCCTAAGAAAATACACAACCAGCTGTTGAAAGATAAACGCACATCCTCATGTTGATTGCACTTTTATCACAGAGAACTAATCTATTTTGCCATCTAGTGGGCATCCATAAGTACTGCACAAATCTTTACCACAACAAAACCTGGTAAAATTGAACTCTATTTCAGCATACTCACATTGTGTCAGTTCTTTGAAAAGGCTACCCCATCACCCCCACTATTTCACCATCATCCTGAAATTGCAGCAAATGAAACATGTAATAGTTTGTAGGTGAAACACAAAGGTTTACCAAAACTAAGACTACAAAAGACAAGCATGGTTACATTTGTTAAATATATTAGAAAGTTAAATTGAACAGTCTTTGCCAAGTAGTTTATCTAGACTTTCCAGCAATATTAAGTAGATTGAAAAAACAGATAACAAGCTTACAATATAGATCTAATTCACTGTAATTATTTAAAATGTGCATGAAGTTTTAATTTGAAAAGTAGACAACTTCCTCATTATCAGAAATGTCAGGCTCTCCATATGCATTCTTTTGCTTTGTCACTCCATCCCAGCCAAAGATTTTCTCCCTTCCTACCCATTCCAATATGTATACCTTATAAATCTCTTCTTGGTAAAGATAGAATGAACTAATAATTTAAAGCCACTACTGTAAGCAGTTCAATAATTTGATTAGTCTAGAAACTCACTGCAATTAGTAACTTAAAGATGGATGAATCACCCATTTGTCATTGTTATGTACCTGAAGCTTTATTTTGCATTTTCTTTACTGGAGAAACTTAAAATCTGCTACTGAATGCCAAAGTTGGCAAGAACAACTCGGAGGAAGGGTCACTCAGCTGTAACGTTAGCTCTGATTTCTCTCCACAGATTTGCCAGACCTGCTGAGCTTTTCCAGCAATTTCTATGAAGGAAGGATAATTCGTTGAGGCACAAGATTGGCATTTCATGCAAAACTGTACTCCACAATACCACATGTACTAACTCTTATTTGATACAAGTTCCAGGTTATTGTTTCAGTGCAACATAGTATTTCCTGTCACAATCTGTGTTGTTCACCAAAAACTTTCAATGGCAGAAATTATCCTCTTGGTTGCAGAAATCCCGTGTAGCATAATTTAGGTGAGGAAGTAAACATCCCTCATCTTCTTACCAAAGAGTTTCTTATTTAGCCAATTACATTTGCTCATGCTTGGCATCTAGATGCACAAGATTAGCCAAAGACAGCCTTCTTATTCCATGTATCATTTTGTCCCTCCACGAAACAGAAGGATACATCTACGGTCAGCATTCAAAGTGCTGCCTCCAGTGATAGAATGAAATCAAACCAACAAGAGACAACTTGCACCACTCCTTCACACTAAACAAGCCATCCATAAAAGGTGAATACTTCACAATTTAGACTTAAGGCATTTTAAAGGGAAGGAAGAAAGAAAGATTTTTGCATTTACTCACTGATTAAAATATTCATCAACCCCCCCACTCCACTGAAGGTGGTTTCCAGATTATGAGCACTACTGGAAAATTAATACCTTCAATTAAAAACATAATTTTTGTGCACGCAATGAAAATATTAGCAATGAGAAAACAAACATATCAAACATAGCGTATACTGGGAAAACAAAAACTTACTAAATTAGGAAGCAGAAGAACAACACTCACAATTTAAAGTTTTGTTGAAATTCCTTTTCCCCTGCAGAGAACCCTCCCAAACTATAAAGGAATGAGGCCGTTTAACCACATTGCATTAAAACGCCCCTAATTGTGTTTTTAGCAAATTTTGCTGACCAAATGACACTTGTGCGTAGATGGGTACAGACATTGTAAGAAATGTCTGCTACTTAAGTATAGTAAAATAAAAATAATTGAATTGGTATTTATACCAATTCTGAAAGTTCATTCGTTGGTTTGATATCAAGTTCATCTCATCGTGAATGGATTTTAAATAGAAATCTTTGATTTGAATCAACTATACTTTTCAGACATAATTGATGAACATACTCTTCAGTTTTTTGGAATGCTGCACAATTTTTATTTTCAACTGTACAGGTCATCTAAATTTGTTATGCAGCCATATGTGCACCATAACTTTTGGATTACTGTACAGCCTTGCTTAGAAGGCATACATAAAAAGGACATAAATATTATGCCTTTTAAACAATCCTGAAAAACTTAACTTGGGGGAGGATGCTGATTTTATAAACTTTCGTGATAAATTTCAATACCACACAATGATATTTGCTGATCTCAGAGTTTTGAACATTAAGAATTATATTCCTTGGCACAATGATTGGTGGTTATCATTCCTTCTCAAGACTCCTCACAATGGGAAAATCAAAAGTAGAGAATAAAGAACACTGGTTACAAATTTCTTCTTACTTTCTTTAATTTCATTTTCTCAATCAAAATAAGTCAATAACAGATTCAGCTTTAAAATTTTTTTAAATGCCTCCAATTTATATTATAGTGTTGTGCTGACAGGGACTGCGAATAAAAATATACATTATCATAGATTCTTCACCAGCCTATAAAAAGGACTTTTAAATGACTGTTACTGTCTAATTTTATTATGCAAGACCAGGCAACCATCTTTTTCTTCCAATTTAATGAAGTGTACAGTACATGACACATGCAAAACTGCATGAACAGTTATATCCTTTAAAACGGCCACACTCTCCGTAAGCACTGTCTTAGCAAGACAAACCGATTCTGTACACAGTCAGAGGATATAAGCTAATGAGCCAAATCTTCCATCATCAGATACTCAATTCTTCACTGGAAGACTTTTCTGTGACGTTTTTTTTAAAAAAAAAGACTGGACTTATTCCTCTGGGAATAAGTTTCTGGAAAAAAAGGACTCAAAAAAAAGCTATTCTCTCCTAAACGGGACAACCACTTAAACACATTAAATTACCTTCTTGCTTTGCTTTTCTCCTCCGCCTTTGAATGTTATTACTCTGAACAAATGTTTGGAAAGTTGTATGTTGTGCAGGTCACAAACAGCAGTTTAGGATCTA
Organism: Chiloscyllium plagiosum; assembly: GCF_004010195.1. Classification (NCBI taxonomy): domain Eukaryota; kingdom Metazoa; phylum Chordata; class Chondrichthyes; order Orectolobiformes; family Hemiscylliidae; genus Chiloscyllium; species Chiloscyllium plagiosum. The sequence goes on from NC_057742.1 coordinate 19,481,004, forward strand.
CCTAAAAAGTGTGATGGACGAAATGAAAAAGCAACTGAACATGTAAAAAATAAAATTAACAAAATATCTGACTTTTCTTTAAATTGTTTAAAAAGCAAACAAAGGAAAAAGGTAATTTATAGTTAGTCAAGTTACAATAAGTGTTGCCTTTTCTTTTGTAAAGTCTATTCTCTTCTGGAAGTGGAAATGTCAGCTCACTGTAGATTCTCCCTGGAAAACATGTGGACTACCCCCTTCCCAGGAAAAAAAAATCCCCCCCTCCCCCAATCAAGCTCTGCAAAGGACCTATCCAAGCCACTCAGGACGACAAGGCAGTTTCCTTCTGTGTTTGCTGTGCTTGTGAACGTTGTTGCATTAACTTCTGATTTTCCAAATCTCTAAAATGTTTCTCGACCTACAAGAGAGAGAAATAAAATTGATTAAAAACACAGTTATTGACGGTCAAAAAAAGTAAATCCACCTGTTTCAAATGACTTAAGGTCACTTGACAGAAAGTGAAAAAATTGTGCTCGAGTCAAACTTTTTTTCAGCAATAATTAACACCCCACATTTCAAACAAATCCTCCAGTAAAATGAATTCTAAAACAATAAAACTGTACACGTTCTAATGAGCAAGTCAATAAACATATCTTGTTGTACTGTGCTGAACTTATCAGAGCAAGTCGTCCTTGGTTCAATTTTAATAGACTTACGACATCCTATCCAACCAGGGAAGGCAGTAGGAGTTCAGAGTATTGTATATTTATTTTCACTTAAAGGCCTTTACAAGTGCATCGAGAAGAATGAGTCCTATAATCAAATAATCTACCAATAGTCAGAGGATTGAGAAGTTTCAGTAAGATCATTTGAACAAATATGTAGGGGAAACAATGGCAATGTCACTGAAATAGTAATCTAGAATCCCAGAATCCCATCATGGCAGATGGTGAAATTTGAATTCAATAAAAAAAAACCTGGAATAAAATGCTAGTCCAATGGCAACTGTCAATTGTCATAAAAAAACCCACAAATAAACATTTGGCTCATTATTCTCTAGGGAAGGAAACCTGCCATTCTTACTATGTCTGGACTAAATCTGACTCCAGACCCACAACAATAACGATTGACTCTTAACTGTCCTCGGAAAAGTTAGGGCAATAAGAGCTGGCCTAGTCAGCAACGCCCACATCACATAAACAATGTTTAAAACCCATGAGATAACCAAGAATTAAATGATTTGTGAAGGGCAAATCTATTTTGATAAATCCAGTGCTTTTATTTTTTAAATAGATAATTAAGATGTTGTACCAGAGTATCTGCAGAGGTTATCTAGATTTACGAAAGCATTTAATAAACTCTGCACAAGAGATTACTGAATAAAACTTTAAAAACACCCGAAATCCAGGCAATGTCACAAGTTGGCAACTGAAAGATGGGAAATTAGACAGTAAAATATGGCAAGCATACACTAATTGTAGTACAGTGGGTTCTGCTATACTGCACGTTTCTTCAACGCAAATTGGCTATAACATGATTGAAGAATTTAGATCATTACTTGTAGAATGCAAACTTTCCTTACCTGTGTTGGCTATAATACGATTCTGGTCCCTTTGAGTTAAATGGTGCTATTACGGGATTTACTTACACCACGGCATCGCACAGAATCAGAACGATCATGTTATAATCAGAACAGACTGTATGTGACAGGAGGATTCACCAGCAAGCTTTACTGAGGACTCTCAGCTTTTCAACATATTTGTCATCATTTGGTTATTCAACACTTTCACTTGAATTAAATTTGCAACTTTCACTGCTGAGATGGAGATCTTTTGGTCACCTCATGCTTTTTAAAACATTGTTTACATGATGTGGACATCGCTGTCTAGGCCAGCACTTAACAGCCTAATTTCCCAGAAGACAATTAAGAGTCAATTATTGCTGTGAGTTTGGAGCTACATTTAGACCAGACATGGTAAGGATGGCAGATTTTCTTCCCTAAAAAGGACAGTGAGCCAAATATTTGTTTTTTAAATGAGAATTGACAGTGGTTAAGTGGTTGCCATTAGGCTAGCATTTTCAGATTTCTAAAAAATTTGAATTCAAATTTTACCATCTGCCATGATAGGGTTCTGGGGTTCTAGGTTACCATTTCAGTGACATTGGTAGATGGGAGTACCAAGGTACAAAACAGACAGCGGAGTAATACAAAACTGTGCCAGTAGAGTGGATTATGGAGAAGTTTGAAGGCAACTTTGTCCCTCAATTTAAATTTCTTGGATTCAATGTATTATGGAGGAGAAAGGGGATTGGCATCCAGCTAAGTAACCTAATAGCTTTCAAACTGGTAGAAAAAGAAATCAAAAGGTTTACAGAAGCTTAAGGGATGGGAACGTAAACTTAAAGTCACATTTCACTTTCACAAAGCCCTCATTCAAAAATCAATGTTTAGCTTCAAGCACAACACTTCAGAAAAGGACACAACTAACCTTGACGTGGATATAAAACAGATTCACCAGAATTATACCAGGGATGAAAAAAAATTAAAATCATTGGGTCAGATTGCATAGCATTATATTCCTTGAATTTAGAAATATAGAATGGTCTACATGAGACTTTCAATATTACATAGTAACAGCAGAGAAGGTGACCATTTGATCAACTGTGGCTATGAAGGAGCAATTAACCTAGTACTACTCTTCTGCCTTGTGCCCACAGATCAACATTTCTTTCTATCCTTGTCAGGTAATGAACTAATTGCTTTTTGAAAGCCTCAATTGATTGTCTCCACCACACTCAGGCAATGCATTCCAAATTTTAGCTACATGTTTTGTGACAAACGTTTTTCTACATGTTGCCATTGCTTCTTTTATGAATTACATTAAACCTATACAGTCTGGACCTTGATCCTTCAACCAAAGGGAACAGTTTTCCCCACTCTGTACACAGAACCTTCTTTTCTCCAAGTGGAACATTCCCACCTTATCCAACCTGTGGGCTAAAGTTCCCCATTATTGGAGTTCTTCTGCTGCACCCATTTCAATAAGTTTACAACTTTCCTAAAAACATGGTACCTCTAGCTGGATGCAATACTTCAGTTCAAACAATCAGTATTTGACAGTTTTGACATAACTTCCTTGCTTTTGTATCCATAGCCCTATTGATAAAGCCCAAATTTTGTATGCTTTTTACTAACTGCTCTCCCAACATATCAGGGCAACTGCAAACATTTATGTGCATAAACATCCAGACCCCTCAGTACCAGCTCCCCCTTTACAAATTACGTTTTTTTACAATCTCTCCTCTGATCAAAATGAATCACTTTACATTTCAGTTCCCATATGTCTGCCCATTTCACCAACTTGCCTATGCTTTTTTAAAGTTTATACTACTTTCCTCATTGTTCACAAGACTTTCAAGTTTGGTACGTAATTTCAAAATCTGCAGATAATACTAAAGTATACCTTAAAGTGCAACAGGAAGAGCAAGAGTCCTCACACCTAACCCTGGATAGTTCTAATCAGAATCACAACCACTTGAAGGAGCAGTGCTCCGAAAGATAGTGCTTCCAATTAAACCTGTTGGACTACAACCTGGTGTTGTGATTTTTAACTTTGCAAACCCCAGTTCAACACTGGCATCTCCAAATCATGCTAATCAAAAGAGCAACTGTTCACCATTGTCAGTTACCGGACATTCAGCCATTTGTGCATCCATGCTGCTAATGTTCCTATTATTCCATGAACTCTTAACTACGTTCAAATTAGATAGATTAGATTAGATATAGTGTGGAAACAGGCCCTTCGGCCCAACAAGTCCACACCGACCCGCCGAAGGGTAACCCACCCATTCCCGTACATTTACCCCTTTACCTAACACTACGGGCAATTTTAGCATGGCCAATTCACCTGACGTGCACATCTTTGGACAAATCTATTCTGTTGCACCATAGCAAATGTATCTGGAAGCCCACGTACATATCAACAGCATTACCTTCATCAAACTGCTTACCTCAAAAAACTCAAGCAACACTTGCCTTTAAATCTATGCTGGATTTCTTTAATTAATCTGCAGTTGTCACGAGATAATTAATTTTATGGCGTTTTTCTGCACAAGCATAATGAGCATTAACAATTATCCAGCTTAAAATACTGTCAATGTCATAGGGTTTTGTTTTGCATATTTACCACAGTAGAACCATGGAAATCTGCTCAATTAAGATTAGATTAGATTACTTAGTGTGGAAACAGGCCCTTCGGCCCAACAAGTCCACACCGACCCTTCAAAGAGCAAACCACCCAGACCCATTCTCCTACATTTACCCCTTCACCCAACACTATGGGCAACTTAGCATAGCCAATTCAACTAACATGCACATTTTTGGACTGTGGGAGGAAACCCACGCAGACAGTTGTCTGTGGCGGGAATTGAACCCGGGTCTCTGGCACTGAGGCAGCAGTGCTAACTACTATGCCACCTCAATTGGTGCTTGAAACAATTAAGATAAAGCAAAGCAAACAAGAGTAAAATATCACATGAATAACTTTCAGTTCACAAAGCCATGTTCAAGTTTGTAACAGATTACACTTGTACAAGAACGATAGGAAATCCCAGAGGGAAGGGACCCATAGAAAATGAACTTGCATACTTTCAAATCAACATTAACGACACTGAGCCAGGGAGTGCCTTGAATACACTTGAAATATTTTAAACATTGAATAATTGCTCAATGCATTATTTCTGAAATACTGAAGAATTATGGCACAAAATCATGCTTCTGAAATCAGATAATGACAAGTTTCCTTTCCCGCTCCCTCTTTCCCAGCCCCAACACCCTCAACTTATCCAACTGCAAAAGGATATTAAACTCTCTTAATACTCTCCGGAAAGGAAACTCCAAAAAAAAACCAACAAATGAGTTTCAGGCAACTATTTACTTTTGAAGCTTGGAGTCAGTTTTGGACAAAACAACCTGATTTGAAATAAACCATGAGTTTGGAGTTTCTCTCTGAAATTTTGATGGTGCATTTCAGCCAAAATGAGCATCCAGCTTCTACTCTTAAAAAAATGCTTAGTTCAAAACAAATGGTTTGTTCTACAACATCTTTCACATTATAATGTGCAAAGAAAAAAATCTTAATTTCATTCCTAAATACTCCGGATTTTCTTTTAATTTTGTGATCATCCCCTTCTGGATTCTGAGGAAATGAATTTCTGTATTTGATCTATTAATTTAGCTTTTCATTTGAAACACCTCAAAGATTATTCTCAACTACATAAACTCAAGCAAATATAAACTCAGTTTAGGCAACCAACTCTCATTTTAGCACTTGAAACCTTAGCATCATTCTGATTAATTTACACTTCACATCCTCAATGCACAATGAACCCTTGCTGAAGTGTAGTGCTCAAAATTGCAGCGCTTTAGATGGGGCTTAACCAAGGAAACGCAAAACTGAATAACGTCCCTCCCCTTTGAATCAAAGTGTCTTGACATAAAGGCCATATTCCATTAAAGTGTGAAACAACATCCTGTACCCATTCATGAGCTTTTAATGATTTGTGAACTTGGACTGTGATAAAAGGCAACATATAAATAAGGACGTGAATTTCAAAATGGAGATGTGAATTTGGGTGTCAGGTCTGTGAAGGCTTCTCTTATAAACAGGCCAAAGCCATTTGGATAGTGATCCAAGGGTACAAGTTCTAAAAACATACATGACAGCAACTGAGTACTTGGGAGAACCCTTTGTTAATGGACAAAGCATTTATATTGTTGTGTTTTTGAACAAGTAGACTGAACACATTCAGGCAAATAGTTTAATTTTGAATTCAAAACCTAAGATTCAACATTTTAGCTCAGAAAAACCTGAAGCTCAGTCTCACCTAGCAGGGGAATCAAGTCAGTTCAGGGAAGGCAGTTGGCTGAGCAAAAGATTTTAGTCTGCGGAGTTTATAACAAAGTCTTGAAGTTGGAATGGAGAGACTTTATACCATCAGAACTGTGAAAGCTTCATGCCAGAAAATTTGGAAAGGAATCGTAAAATTATCTCCAGAATTCAAGAAAAAGATATTTGGTAAAGTCACTTAAATAAGCATTTTAAAAAGACAAGCAGAGCGATTTTTTTCCCCCTGGCTTTGAATCTCTTATGGTATTGGAAAACAGATTTAAACTTTGTTTTGATGATTAAAACCTAACAGTCTTTTTGCGTATTTAAACTTGTCATACTGTTCACAAATATCTGCAGCCTCATGCAAATATATGAGAGACTAACCCCCAAATTAACTACAAATACTCAAAATATATTTTTATATATAAAAAAAACACAAACAAGATTTCATTTTAGTTTTCGGTATGACCATAAAGACAGATCAGTGCAGGCGATCATTTAGTTCCTTCACTGTTTCAAATTTTGCATCATAGAAAAAATTCTAAATTTAAATTGTGGAATCAGGTGGATCACAGACGTCTCCAGAGAACACTCTGGCAGTTTTGTCCACTTCATTTATCTATGCTGTCTTTGCAATGTCCTGTACCTCTCCACACAATGACTATGCCCTCTAAATTAGGGTCAACTAATATTACTTAAATCCTTCAGAATATAGAGGTGTACGTGGTGAAAATCTGAAGTCCCAGTACAGATCCATGAATGAATAAATGAGTCAACCATACTGTCAGATTGTAATTAGTGAAGTACTGCAAAGACCAATATTTGAGGCACCAACAGTTCACAATATACAACACTATGAATGTGGGGGACCAAAAATAATGTTTCCAAAGTGGCAGATCATATGAAAATTAACCAAGAACATTGTTGTGAGGAAGATGCAAAAACTTCAGGAGAACTTAGACATTCTTAGTAACAAAAACAAAAATTGCTGGAAAAACTCAGTAGTTTTGCAGCACCTGTGGACAGAACACAGCATTAACATTTCAGGTCCAGTGACCCTGCTTCAGAACATTTCGTGATTGGGGGAAGAACATAACAGATGGAATATGAGGGGTCATCAACTGTGGCTTAAGAACAAATGTGCAGAGAAGTTCTCAAATGGCGAGAGATTGGAAAGTACAGATTTGCAAAAGTACTTGGATGCTAGTTAATAAATCGGTGAAGATTAAGATTGGTGCAGTTAAGCATTTAAGGCTAACAGTGTCAACTTTTAAAATCACAACAGGATGGGAGCATGGGAGTAGGAAATTTTGTTTCAATTCTACAGGAACTTGGTTAGACTGCACTTGAAATATTACGTGCAGTTTGAGTCTCCGTATCTCAGCAAAGTCATTGCTGTCAAAGAGGGAGTGTAATGAGAGTTCACCAGACTCTCTCCCAGGAATGGCATGGCTTGTAGTCTCTAGACATTCAAAGAATGAGATGGAAAATAATCTAACTGAAACCTACAAAGAGAGAGGAGGGTTTGAGGTATAGGGAGAGGCTGAATAGGCTAGGAGTATTTTCTCTGGAATATTGGAGGCTGAAGGACGACCTTAGAGGGTTATAAAGTCATGAGAGGCATAGATAGGGTGAATAGACAAGGTCTTTTACCCCAGGGTGGGGGAGTCCAGAACTAGAGGGTGTGTGTTTTGGGGGAAGAGGGGAAAGATTTTAAAAAAGAGACCCAAGGGACAACATTTTCCACACACAGAATTGTGCATGTATGAACTGCCAGACGAAGTGGTGGAGGCGAACATAGTTACAACAGTTAAAAGGTGACTGGATAGATACATGAATAGGAAGGGTTTAAGAGGAATGTAGGTCAAAATGCTGACAGAAAAGGGACTAAATTTACTTAGGATATCCGATTGGCATGGAGGAGTTGGATTGAGGGGTCTGTTTCCATGCAATACAGCTGTATGACTAGACAACAGGATGTTTCTCCTGGTTGGGAAACCTAGAACCAGGGGTCACAATATGTCAAGAGGAGAACACTCAGTTGAATAGCCTCCTCCTATCCAGGTGTTTCTATTATGAATATATAGAGTTACTAACAACTGCATTAACTTTGTAAAATAAGACTTATGATCAATCATGTCACATTTCACTCTTGGATTTGACTAGTCCAGTATTACGATCAGCTGGGATCATAACATAAATTTTCAATTATCAAATTTAAAAAGGCACAATTATCAAATTGGGGAAGCCTTGAACATTTTCTCACCTATTTCTTTTTTTACACAACATATCCCTCTCTGATAACACTAAAAAGGGGGCAGAAAGATTACTTCGTAAGGTTTGTCTCAAGTCAAATTGTACCTCTATAATATCTTTCAAAAGCTTACATTAAATCCATCAAGTTTCAAGTTTTGACTTTTAGATTTCTTTATATTTCTGACATTTTGTAATCTTGATATTTGATTTCATTTTCATCTGCCAAATTCATCCACATCCGTCACAAGGGTGCCGTATCCGGATTAATTTTTTAAGATATTTTAAGAACTTGCCTTGTCAGCTTTGATATTCTTTTCAATTATTTTTCTCCATGTTCTCTCTATATCCTTAAGCAGATGTTTTATCTTTTTTCACGTTGGTTTTGTATTGTACGAAGAACTATTTAATTCGAAGTCTACTTGAAAATTAAGCCATATTTGCTGTAATCAATTTCTTGTCCCTTTGAAGTTGTTTTGGTCTCAACTTAAAGCCTTGGTTTTTCACTCTTCTTTCTCCTGTTCAAATCCAATTATTTGGTGATCTCTATTTGTAAAATGGTTCCCTATTGTTAGATGGTGAACTAATTAACTAGTCACCATAAATTTAGTACGAAGGCTTCAGTTCCAAGACATATTGCTCAGAAACAGTTACAAATCTATACCAGCAAATTGCCTTTACTACTTGAACTGCTCTGCTTCTCTTAACTTAAAAAAAACCCCACTATAAACACATCATTCCTGCCTGTTTCTCTAATCTCCATATTTATTCATTCTCCCACACCATCACACTCGAAGCTTGTGGGCAGGTCCAACATCTTGCTTCTATTGTTATTCCTTAATTTTAACTGGTGTTTCCATTGCCTCATCACCCTTACCAACATCCATTTTTCCAGTTGGAAAAAAGTGGAAAATATTTACTTAAAAATCTATTATTTCTGGTGTGGATGAAATAATGGACTGTTTAGGAACTGCAAGTTAGCTTTTCGATGCTAGGAATATAATCAAACCACCAGACAATAGCTATGATTTGCAAATTACCTTCACACAAACTATATTTGATTTATCTGGCACAACTGAAATCAAAGTACAAAAGTACTGAAAGATTTATTAGTAAAACAAAGGAAGACAATAGTTTTCAGCTTGGTAATCAGATATTATCGCCACTTTGGTCAGAGTTCTCAGGTTACCAATTTGTTTGGGCAGTATATTATGCACATAATCGTGCACTGTTTGAATTCAGCTGAGGTCTCTTCTACATATACCAAGTGTTAAACAACGTGAATATCTGAATTAAGACAACAATCCCAGGTTTGGAAGACATCTATAAACTCATCACTGAACCCTTGTTAACGAGTATACGTGCCCAGCTAGGAAACTGGGTCCTTACATTGCCAATCCCAACCATATACTTGGCAGGTATTTCCAGGTGGTGGAATTGGTCCTTGGATTAAAGATTGCTAGCATTTCTTTCTCAAGCTCCTTTTCCATACCTTCTCTTGTTGACAAGTGTTCTCAAAGAATTGTGTCGGTGTCTCTTCCTCCAAGTTGGTTTTTTCAGGAGGGTAGTCGCCCAGACATTGATATTTATGTTGCATTTCTTGAGGTAAGCCTACAGGGAGTCTTTGATGTCCTTCCTTTGACTCTCACTTGAGTGCTTTCCTTCAACTGAATGAAGCTGATTTCTTTTGGCAGTCAGAACACAACTCCTAGTGGCCAGCTCAACAGAGTTTATCTTAAATGACAATGGCCTCAACGGCGGTGCAAATGGCTCCTTCAGGAATACTAGCATTAATATCGTGTCCAGTTCTGGTTGCCCTACTATAGGAAAGATACACAGAGGCTTTGGAGAGGGTGCAAAGAAGGTTTACCAAGATGCTGCCAGCTCAACAGAGTTTATCTTAAATGACAATGGCCTCAACGGCGGTGCAAATGGCTCCTTCAGGAATACTAGCATTAATATCGTGTCGTTCTGGTTGCCCTACTATAGGAAAGATACACAGAGGCTTTAGAGAGGGTGCAAAGAAGGTTTACCAAGATGCTGCCTGGACTGGAGAGCTTGCCTTATGAAGGAAGGTTGAATAAGCTCGGACTTTTCACTCGGGAGAGAAGGAGGAAGAGAGGAGACCTGATCGAGGTGTACAAAATAAAGAGAGGAATAAATAGAGTCAATACACAGAGACTTTTTCCCCAGGGCAGGATTGACTGGTAAGAGAAGTCATAGTTTAAAGATATTAGGAAGAAGGTATAAAGGAAACGTCAGAGGTAGGTTCTTTATGCAGAGAGTTGTGAATGCATGGAATGCATTGCCAGCTGTGGTGGTGGAAGCAAAGTCATTGGGGACATTTAAACGACTGCTGGACATGCACATGGATAGCAGCGAGTTGAGGGGTGCATAGGTTAAGTTATTATAGTTTACATTAGGATTAAATCTTGGCACAACATCGTGGGCCAAAGGGGCTGTTCTGTGCTGTACTTTTCTATGTTTTAATATGCCTACCCTGCCAGCTGTCGTCAGGAATTCATCTCAAAATCAGAATTTATGGCACTCTTCCAGGGCTTTGCGATGGCATCTATGCAGTTTCTGAAGTTTGAGCCATATAGAAGAGACAGAGAGACGATCACCTTATAATAGTTCATACTTGGAATACTAACAATGTTTGGTTGGTTATTAACAGTGATGAGTAGTTCTGGTTTGAGTTCAAATTGAAGCTGAAGTTATTTCATTGATAAGGTAATCTACAAAATAATAATCAGCTTCAATTAAAGTTTAGGAAATGAAAATCAGAACTACACAGCTTAAAAACCTATAGATTTTTAGCATTCCAAATAGGAACTGTCGGCTTATTTAGCCCTACACTCATTGTGCGTCAGTTCTTTGCTTCAGTAATAGTTACATGATTATTTCTGTTGATATAGGTGCTGATTTATTCTAACTGTCAACTCTATTATGCAAAATATTAATTGTAGTTTTCAGGCTAACAATTAGTACTGATGTCTAGTGGAAAACTAAGCACGTAGTTCTTTGATAGTGGCCACCATTTGTACAGAGACAAGCAACCTTATCAATAAATGTCACAAGACAAATACAAAACTAGTCACTTGCTACTTCTATTTTTAATTGTTAATTTTTTTTTTTAAAAAGTGTTCACTTCACCAAAAACTTCAAACTCTGATTTCATTTCAACGTACATTGATCTTACTCAAGAAGCCACCTGACATTGCCTGATAAAGCTTTTAATGGCTTCTCTTAAGCAGTTAATGGCTTTTATCAGGCAAACAGGAATTTCAATATGAAATTTGTTTCTTCTTTCGATATAATTGAAATGATAGAAAATAACTAGTAATGTGTGCTATTAATTGTTAAAATGCGATTTTTTAAAAGTCAGGAACTGAATGCCTTGTGGATAGGAATGTTATGTTCACTTCAATTTAGACCTATCACTGATTAAAATAATTTTACCAACTTCTGGTTGCAAAAAAAAGTGAAACTGGTTAGAATTTGAGGGGTATGGATTAATGAAACAATTGAGTATTTTCCAAGTAATATGCTCTTAATCAGTGTTCAACTGTTACACAGCAAACGTATTATTTAACGGACAGGGTGCTGAACGGACAGCACCAAATCAACAGAAATGCATAAAAGAGAAAGGTTTATAAAAAACATTTAGTGAGATAATTCCAAACACGGAATACAATGTCTTAAGAGTCACTTGTGTCAGAAAAATAATTCTGATAACCTCCTGAGCACAGAAGGGAGCACACGGCCAAACAAATCAAGAGGAGGGTGGACATAGAATATTAAGATTTTAATGATCAGTACAGTTAGGAAGTTTATAAGATTACATTTCTACATAAAACAGGAGATGTGAACCAATTAGAACAAATTAAATATGCATACGTAATTAGTGATTAAATCACCAGACAAAATATGCAAAGTTTGGAATGTATTACCCATAATTCACAATGCTTTTAGTCATGGCAACCTTAAGTGTTAAAATTTGACTACAATTTATGGAGCAGGCTCAAACTGCCAAATTGATCACTCCTGTCCTTATTTATTAAGTTTTTGACCTTTAAATATTTTGTTTGCCGATAGTTGTAAAACTATGGAGATCACAATTTACTTGTAGAAGACAGTTTAAGAGTCAAAAACTAAGGTACCCCAAGCTCCTTCTGTCCAAACGAACAGTACCTACTTTGTTAATTAATATCCAAAATACTATAACGTATCTATTGGTAGGCATGTACATATTGCATAAAAATTAAAATTTACATCTTGAAGTTGGATGGTCTGGTGGTGATATAGCTAGACTTTTAATCCAGAGACTCAGGTAATGTTCTGTGGACCTGAGTTTGAATGTCACCACAACAGATGGTGACATTTTATCTCATTAGTAAAATAAAATCTGGAATTAACAGTCTAACAATGATGAAACCGCTGTCATAGAGTCATGGAGATGTACAGCATGGAAACAGACTCAATTGTTGGAAAAACCCATCTGGTTCTTTAATGTCCTTTAGGGAAGGAAACTGCTATCCTGGTCCAGCCTACATATGACAGCAATGTGTGCTTGATTCTTAACTGCCTTCTGGGCAATCAGGGATGGGCAATTGTGGTGGCCTAACCAGAGACACCCTCACCCTGTGAATGAATAAAAAAAACTAAAACATATTAATGCAAAGATAAACTTTTAAACTAAATAAATTCAAGTAAAACATTTAACATCAAAAATAAAGAAACATTTGTGGAGACTACATAAAATGCCAATTACGTCATAGTTGCATTGCAGCGAAACACCGCTTAATTTAGAAAATCACTTAATAGAAATAATAGGAGCTAAGGGAAAAGTGGGGTTGGGGCAGACCCGCAAAAAGTATCACTCAAAAGTCACCCAAAAGCCTAACACAAAGTAGAGCACCTGAATGAATGTTGAAACTATATTAATGACAAAAGTAAATTTAATACAGTACGTTTAAAGTGCAAAGCTGTTCTCTGTATAGTTTCTCACAGAAAGCTGCTCTGTCGGCAACTGACATTGGCACACACTCAGCACAGCAGAAGACTGGTGATGACACATCGCATGTGCAGAACAGCGTGAAGACTTTGGGACAGACAGACATCAGTGCATGTGCAGAACGACAAGGCGGCTGGCACCAAGACAACGAATGCACAGAACGGCACGGTTACTGGCGCATGCACACAATGAAGCACGTGAATAGATCCACGCTGGAATCGCACTATTACATAGGTAAGCGCTCTCGAAAATATCGTTCCCTAATTCTTCAGTGATGTTTTAGCCAAATTGTGCTGCCAGAACATGCGTTATCCCAGGACTAGCTATGCAATAGAATGGATGCTATATTGCATTAAGAGTGAATGCATGGAAGTGTGAAGTGTTACATTTTGGAATGACAAATGAAGAAAAGCCACATGCAAGAAATACAATTCTAAAAGATGCAGACAGACCAGTGTACATAAGTTATTGAAGATGGCGAAGCAAGTTAAAATGATAAATAAAACATTGAAGTCTGGGCTTTATAAACAGGGGCAGAACATGCAAAAGCAATGAAGTTATGATGAAACTTTAGAAAAGACTGGTTCAGTCTCCATTGCAGTGTTTCATCCAATTCTGTGCAATAAACAAAAGGAAGCAAGTGAAGGAGATGCAAAAAAAAATTGTTACAAGAATGGCTCCAAGGATGAGGGACCTCAGTTACATGGAGAGATCACATAAGCTGGAATGATGGTTCTTGGAAAAGAGAAACTTCAGGTGAGACTTGAGGGGTTTTCAAAATTTTCCTGTGGTATAAGGAAAAAGTAATCCTATTGGCACAATGGTCGACAGCAGAAGATAAGCATTTAAGAGAAATGGTTTGGGAAAAAAAAAATCACAGCTTCTGCTTCGGATTTGGAACATGCGGTCTCAGAATATGGTGCAGTCAGATTCAACCATGACTTTTAAATGAAACTGGATAATTGTTTGAAGGGGAAAAAAATTACATGGCCAAAGGGAAAGGACAGTGGTGTGGACTAGTGGAGGTACTCTTAGAAGTGGCCAAATTTAAAAGGGTCAAACATCCTCTTCTGCAATCATTTAACCATTCTAATAGGCGTTCACCACATGCAATATACTTCAAATATTTACAAGTGTACAATAGTCACATGGTAGTACAGAACTGGAGTACTGCTGAAAGACCGACAAGCGCAAAACAGAATGCTTTGACAGCATCTCTCAACAATACTCAAGTATAGAATAAATGTGAAAAAAAACCACAGAATTTGCACAAGATGAATTCAAGTTTAAAATGTTTAACATATCTTCAAATTGCATTTTTTTTAAACAAACTAATGAAATTCAAATCCATAATTAAGCATTCATACATACAAAGAACGAGACTGAGGGGAAAATAAATTCTGTAGGATCTTTTGAGATTACAGCATTTTCTCCAAGTAAACTGAACCATGCATGTATGCTGATTGAAGACATAGCAGGGGCTCAGTGAATGCCCTCATGATACACAAACAAAGATCTACTATAAAGGTGAAGTACTGAACAATTAAGGGCTTGGTATATTTTGGAAAACAGGAAGACTAAGATATCTGGTCGGCATGGACAAGTTGGACCGAAGGGTCTGTTTCCGTGCTGTACATCTCTATGACTCTAACAGTTATGAGAAATCCACATTTGTGTCAGTGGTATGGTCATTTCAGCCTAAAGCCTCCTCAGGTTAGATGTAAAATGCATCACCAACAGCTGAGTGTCATGGCATCGAGCGAGGACACTACAAAAAACACCTACAAAAATGAAATGGCATCTCCACAATCAAATATTTTCAGACAAGTAAATTAAGTTTATATTCTAAATTATCAGCCTTCCCAAAAATTTAACACATACCGGGTACACAATTTGAAGAAATAACTCTTAAAAGGTGTCTATCTATTCCTCCACCAGCTTTTGTTTTTTTTGAAATGTGTCCATTTGTTTTGTCCAATTGGCCCCTAATGTCAGTCATGCATAGAGCAGATTATGATATCGAGGGTCAAAGACAATTTAAATGTACTGTCCTGAGGTAAAGTACAGAAATACCATTTTTATATATTTTTTAAAAATCAAAAAAATTAAATAGCAATCAGCAAGTGCAAACTATTCCTGGATTGATATAACTCTCAGGAGTCAGCAACTTATAATCAGTATCTTGAAAATTGATTCATAGGTTGCTGGGGCATGGAAACCACATAATAAAAATCAACTTGAAAACCATAAAAAGAACTGAAAATCTACATAATTGTGCAAAAGCAATTAGTGGAAAAGTGAAATACACAAAATATCTCAATCAATTAGAAGGTTTCGTCAACCATCTTTTTGAAAGAGACAGAACTGTAAAGTTAAAAGGCATTCCCACACAGTTCAGCTACTCTAGTGACAAAGCAATAATGAGAAAAATCAGTAAGCTCAGTTGGCTGGATGCCTGGTTTGTGATAGCATGATACCAACAACATGGGTTCAAAACCCATACTGCAGGGTCTGAGCTTAAACAGCTCATGGGAAGACAGCTTTAGAGACACCACAAAAATGGGACACTTGCCTTGAAAATAAGTAATCTCTCTTGTCTATTAAAGTGTGTAATTTAGTGGAGAAATCCTGAGAGCAAGACTGTAAACTCTCGAAATGGACTTAACAAAAGTACATGTTATACTTACTATTTTGCGTACGTGACTTAATGCGCTTCCCTCTTTGCCTCTACAATTCTCAACCTGGTAAGGTGGTACAATTACAACATCTTCCATGACGATTATGCTCTTCTCTTGCCATTTACAGTCCTTGATGCTTAAAAGAAAAGTTACAAGTTTGGTGGATGAAGAGACATCAATTACAGATTCCCAATTCTTTAAATAATTTCAAAATTATAAATGAAACTTTCATTTATCATAGAGAAACCATGTGTGTTGGTTTCATAGAGCATTATGCAATATCAAAGAAAACATAATAGTCAATGTAGGAAAGTTGGAGGACTACCCAGTTTTTAAATAGAAATAGTTAAAACATAGCTACTGTAGTACTCCCTACTGCACTAGCTAACTTAACAGACGGGCTCAATGAATTTCCAGATCAATGTTCAGTGCCATATGATCTTTATTTCCAGCAGGAAGTGTAGTTGCATGTTTGAAATAACATGCATATTGTTGCAAGAGTCAGGACAAAAGTACTACTCTCTCAACAAATGCTGATCAGTTGACTGGTCAATATTCTGGGGTAGCAACACAAAGAAAATCAATGCAAAAAATCACTTCAAACTATTTTGTCAGTGATAGATCTAAAATATTTACACTGGTTTAATGTTGAAGGAGAGAAAATTAGTTAAATGTCAATCAATAAGACATTTCTCCACTTTAATCTTTGAACTGAAGTGATGAGTATGTGAAGACTACTTTTTTAAAAATTTGGTAAATAGGTTAAATAGTTCAAGGCTTTTTTTTAAAATCCAGTAACCAAAGAGGAATCTCTTAATTATCTTGAGGGTAAAAAGATGTTTTGTTGCAATAGTGGTCAATTTTATAACAATTAAGAAGCAGGATTAACCCTGCTTCTTCATTAACTGTGACCAGGTGGAAACAACTGAGTGTATAGTGGAATGACGTACTTTAACATTGTGTTTGAAAAACAGAAAATCGATGACAATTCTAATTACACCAATCACCACAAACTTCTCAGAAGGTTTGTCACAATTAGAAAGCTTTGCACTCCAAATAATAGCTTATCCAGCAAGTAACTCAGCTGCGTACACAAGGAATAAATTCCACTTCACAGGAGCAACAGGCATTAGTGTCACAAGATGGAGGGTACAGTAAAGGGTGTAATATCAGTCACAGTTGCTGTCCAGCAAGTCTTGCCTGACACACACACAGGTCCCTAGGGTGGCATCAGAATTATCTCTATCAAGCTGAGCTTGAAGCTAAGTGTCAAGTCTCTCACATGGAAGTCACTTGGGTAAGATGCTGAAAGGGAAATTGTGAAAGTGTGCATCCATAAAGATGGAACACCTTCAGAAGGGAGATGGGGTTAGGTTGGGCCCAAGTGCCAGGACAGGAAAAGAAGTGATCAACCCAGCAAGATGGCTAGATATTCCTTTTAAAATGTGGAATTAATTCATACAAATCTTAGAATTGCAGTTAACACTTAAGACCCCATTGATCACAATTATAATTGCAATTGAGACCTCAGAATCGCAAATGATTTAATAAAATTACCCTCACTTTTATATCATGGCAGTTAGAGCAATCGAACAAGCTACACTTTCACATTAACTGATCTAAGGAATCATTGGTAACCACAGTAATCACAGGAAGTTTGGGGGGGGGGGGGGGTGGATGGAAATGGAAAACAAAAAAAAAACACTTACGTCTTATGGATAGTCTGAAAAAGCTGCTGTCCTTCTGGAGAAACTCCAGCACTAATTGCATATGCTTGGCTTAATTTCTCTTCCTTCTCTGTCCGTGCTCGGTTGGCAAGCTGGTAATAAAGTAACAGATTAAATATCAGATGCTTCTGTTATTACAATTAAAACTCTGCTTATATAATTGATTGGAACAGTCTAAATGTTACAATGCTCACCTAAAATGTTACCACCAAATTTAAAGCAGCGAGCAGAATAAATCTTAAGTAGGTTGGTTATCCTGAACATTTAACCATTCCTCTAATTGCTAAACAAGTGAGCAGCTCACTAAAAATAAACTTGGACACCTTTTGACTTGGATCTTTGCTTTGACAATTAATGTCTCTGCAAAACAAAAAGTGAATCAGGTTTGACGTGTCATAAAGGTTCACTAAATTACTTTCTTTCCCACTCGTAGGCAAAGTGAGTTACTGCAACAAGCAAGTTCTATGTTCAATAAAAGGAAAGATTAACAAGGAACAAATTGATCTAGCTGAGAGTTTTTTAAAGATGCATGTGGAAATAGGTTTGAGGATAATAAGTAATGTAGCAAGGAATTTGAAAAACAAGTAAGTGCCAAATCAATATTTCTACAGGGACAAGAAACAGAAGATACATAATTTAGGAGATAGACGGCTATTAAAGATCTTGCTCCACTCCTTAAGATTGTGGCTGATCATCTATCTCTTAGTTAAGTGTAGTAGGTAAATATGTTTAAACTTTGTCTTGATGTCAGCATTGAATTCAGTTCCTATCAGGAGTTGAGTCTAGGGATGTTTACCAGAATCCTAGTTAACCTTTTGTTCATATTAATTAAGGGTTTGTGAATAACCACGCAGAAGATGATCAAGTCAAACCAGGTGGTGGAACAGGTGCTGGAATTTTAGACCGAGTACAAGGCCAACACTTCAGGACCCTGTTACTCTTAATAGTTCCAGAATAGGTAGGAAGTATGATACAATGGCCTGATCAAGGTTATGGCAAGCCTAGTTACCATGATGAAATTGAGATTCCTCCCCACCATCCCCCCCCTCCCCACAACCAATTCCCCTGAGAAATACATCTCTACAGCAGGGGTGACTTGAACCCAGATCTCCTGGCTCAGACAGAGACTCTACAACTAGGGAACAAGATCCGAAATTCAGAATCTTATTTTTTGAATGTAGGTTTGCTTGCTTAGCTGCAAGGTTCATTTCCAGATGCTCCATTACCCTCGTAGGGTATTGAAACATCTGGAAATGAACCTTATAGCTCAGCAAACAAGCCTACATCCAAAACATTAACCTGAGCTACAAATCTTCTCAAAACTCACTGAATCCTTTTTCTTTAGCAAGGGGAAGAATATACACAATAGAGAACAGCATGATTACAGATTCAATTTCAAATAAGTGCTGTATGAGCTGATTTTAAGCTGGGAAAGCAATAATGCATGACAAGTAGCTCAACATTACTAATACGAACAAAAAGCTTGATAAAGGTTCTAATAAATATCACTCGATTCATACGAGGAATGGAGTTAAATGCGGACATCAAGTTAAGGCTTAATGTATTACCTACCACACTTAACTAAGAGGTAGATGATCAGCCATCAACCCAAGTGGTAGATTCCTGTTCCTATTTCTTATGTTTCATAACTTGTTAACACAGTCTAAGGCCAGACATTAACAGCAGTCGGTAAGGTGACACACCAAAGAGCTACACCTGGAATATGTGCATTACACACAATGTCTTGGATTTCGTGCAAGAGTGAATTAACATTTTTTGTTGCAGACAACTGTGCGTGAAGATCTCTATTTGGACACCAAAGTACTGACATTTTAAACTTAAAATTTCATAGTCATACTACAAACATCAGGTGCAAGTCACACTCATTGTCCCTCATTTGGTTACTTGTGGAGTTTGTCAGGCTCAGAACTGCCAAACGATGCTTCCAAAACAAAAAACCAAAAATGAACTTTTTTGTTGCTTGGCACAGGATATTGCTATAATTAAGAGGCCAGGAACAGATTCCATGTCTTTCAGCAAGAAAATGGGAACTTAACAAAAAAGTTTTAGAAAGAAGCCACATTTTATTTTAATGTCAGCATTGACTTCAGTGGGAGCACAAGTCAGAATGTTATTGGTCTAGGGGGTTCACTTAAGTGTGAACACATGATCTAGGCTGACACCTCACGGTGACAGTGCTGCATTGTCAAATGCGCTGTTTTTCACACAACATTAAAATGAGGCTCTGCCAGCCCATTCAGAGACTCAAATAGAGATGAAAGATTCCAAAGTTAAAAGCAGGAGAATTCTTCTCCTGTCCTCGTCAATACTTTCTCTCAACCAACACCCAATACATTCTCATTGAGATTGAGACTCCTTGCTATCCACAAATTGGCAACAGTATTTAACCGAAAACAGAGAGAACACTTTCAAAATGTAATTTGTATGCTGCAGTGGAATCCGCTGAAACTTCCCAGATGTCCCTCTAGCTTACCAAATGTTTCTTTTCTATTTCTGATTCCATGACACGTTCATAAGATTCTATCACATATCAATATTGCTAATGAGAGATTGTTTTCTAAGTATAACCGTTAATTGCTATTCCATTAAATGCACTTAATATTGATTGTTCAGAATCAACATGGTAGTAGTTAAATTTGCTTTTCTAAATACTAGGAATACTCAAAATCCAAAACAACAATAGAAAATGCCAAAAACAATGTCAGATTTCCATTGGTGCTGTCTAAGTGATTCCAGCATGTTGTACTTTATGATAAGAATTTAGTTATTTCTGGAAGGAAGGGAAAGAAAATTTCAATCATAAGAATTTTTAAAAAGTTCAAAGTAAACACAAAACCCAAGTATAAAAGCATCAAATGATACAAAATGTTTCCCATAAGAATTATCTTAAAAAGGACTGCCAGTCTTGGTATTTACCACTGAGTCTCATTGAAAGAGGCTGATCAACCCATCAAGTCAATGCTAGTTCGCTATGCAACAATTCATTCAGTACAATTACCCTGTTCATTCCTGTAAGTTTTATTTTCCTCTCCTGCTCGTCTTACTTCCTCTTTGAATATTGATAATCTCTGCTTTTACCATCCTGTAGGACAAGCTACAGGTTATAATGAAGTGTCACAAAAAAGAGAGTTTTTCCACACATTCCTCATACAACTCTTACCTAAAATGTTAAGCCTGTGTCCCTCTAGCCCCCAAGCAGATGATGCAAATAGAACTGCATTAAACACTTAAAACTAAACCCATCATAACCTTGCATACCTGTCAAATATTACCTCCACATCCTCAGTTCTAAGCAGAACAATCATTCTCTATTGTAACTTAGTTCCTCACCACTGGCTGAAACCATTAACAAACCTCTGTTTCACCCTCTAAAGAACCTTCACATCCTTCCTATAATATGTTAACCAGGCACGATGCAATAACTTAGTTATCACCTAAACAGAGGTTAATAAAAACAGTCAGCATACCTCCCAGCTTTTGTATAAAATGCCTCAAATTATGAAGCCCAACACAATATGTTCTTATCCACTCTTGGTATGTCCTGAGATTTCAAGGCTCCTTGCACATGAGCTCCCAGATCCCCTGTCTCTGAACACTGTTTTGAACTGTGCAATCAAGTTCACACCACCTCTCCTTCTGCCAAAATTTATCACCTCACATTTTTCTGTATAAATTCCAGCTGCCAATTGCCAATCTGTTAGCTTATGTCCTGTGGCAGTTGATTGGTATCATCCTCACTTTTAAAACCACAGCCCCACGTTTGACATGATCAGCAAATTTTGAAATTTAGCCTAATAAATTAAAATGTACTGGAATACATACACAAAAAATAAAATGATCCCAGCACTGATCCTCAGAGAAACACCATTGTCTTTCGTTGTTTACTGTGAAAAAGTAACCATTTACCATAAAGTAAATATAACAAAGAAATGCAGATGCTGGAAATCTGAAACACAAAAACAAATCGCTGGAGGAACTCAGCAGGTCTGGCAGCATTTTTGGAGAGAAAACAGAGTTAATGTTTTGAGTCCAGTGACCCTTCTTTGTAGCCCTTCTTGAAACTTCAACTGTGTTTTCTCTCCAAAGATATTGTCAGAGGTACTGAGTTTCTCCAGTAGTGCTTGCATATTTCATTTACCACAACTTGCTCTTTTCTATTCTTAAGCCAATTTATTTTTAGCCTAAGTGATGATGATGCTCATATTCTAGGAGTCTCAAATCAGAAAACCAGCTTTTTTCATGGTGCTTCACGCAACTAACATTAAATACTTTTTTTTCAAAAAATTCAAATAGATTAAATCAAAAACAATCTGCATTTTACACTTCTTACTGGCTTTCTTCAATTATAATCAGCTTATCATAGCTGGGGGAAAACCAAATTAATTTTTTTTTAAATGCTAGTCACTAATAATGATCGTAAAAAAGCCAGATGGTTATAAAAATCCATTTAGTTCACTAATCCTGCTAAGGGGAGGCAGACATCCTTACCTCAGTTTGACCGGAGAGACTCCAGGTCCACAACAAGGATGACTTAACTGACCTTTGGAATGACCTAATAGGCCACTTGACTCAAGGACAATTATGGAGGAGAAATGTTGAACTTGCTAGAAATGCTCACACCTCAAGAAAATTTTTTTAAAAGAGACAAGGTGCATCCTATTAGGAGAAAGTGAGGACTGCAGATGCTGGAGATCAGTCAATAAGCGTGGTGCTGGAAAAGCACAGCCAAACAAACCACTCAATATACATATCTTCGAATCAATCGGTTGTTATTCTTACAAACCGCAGAAACAGATGCGAATTGTCCCAGGCCTCCAGGCTCAGAGGATGGGACATTATCACTGTGCCACAAGACTCCCAAAAGAACAGGCAATATACGCTTGAAGATGCAGTACACGGTGAGAATGTTCAATGAATACTTTGCATCAGTAATCACAAAGAAAATGCTGACAAAATATTAGTAGCAGAAGTGGTAGAGGTAACAAATGGGGTGGAAATTGATGGATGCACTGATATAGCAGGTTATGTTTAGAACAGATGAGATACCTAGCTTTGATGGTGGAGACAGAAAAGAATTGTCACAATCTTCCAATCTTGTGAAGTGGGAGCAAGAGGTGCATATAGCGTACGTATTCAAGGAATTGTGCAACAACATTCCTAATCACTGCAGGCTGATCAGTGGTAGGTAAGATTTCAGAAGCAATTTATCTTTTCCTTTGATTAACAACAAGTACTAATCTCTAATAGGACCCACTTTGTCTTAAAAAAAACATCCTGAGACACGAGTAGCACTTTTTTTTGATAGTCTTTATATGCAATCAGTGTTCTGGTTTGAGGAAGCATCTCTCACACATACAACAACCTTGCTTTCTTCATCAGGAATCTCTAGAACAATTGCATTGGCCCTGCTGAGGCTTATTGTAGCATCCCTGTACCCCCACATAAATTACCGTGTACTCCAATTTATTGTCATCTTGGCTAACAACATTGGCAAAAACTTGAAATGCACAGGAAGCTTAGATGGCAAATTCACAGACTCTAAAACTGAACTACACACAAACTTCCTTCTTGTTCAGAAAGACTCTTTACAGTAATGTATAAACATCAACAAGAAGGTAACCAAGAGAACTGATTCAGACAAGGTTGTTTTTCCCTCCCTCTCAACACTCCTTCACTTGAGCCATCCACAAAATTTTAGTTTAGTTTATAAAATCAAAGTTAAATTTACATAATCATTTGCACAAAATATTAATATAGAACATTAACTTTAGGCTTCATAAATTTTCTGATAGTTGTATGGAATTATGAATATTTCTAGCATCTGCATTTTAAACAGTATTTGAAAATCATTTTGCAAAGCTGATCTTGGTTCTAGAAGCTATACAACACATCGGACAATGTTCACTGGATAGAAAAGAGGCCAAGCAAAGCTTTTGCTATTGCTCTAGTAATCTGAAGAATGCATGGCGAAATATAGGCGAGAGTCAGAAAGGACAAGAGTGTGGGAAAACATATGAAACAAAGATGGGGAGATGCAAGATTATACAGCAAATATCTTATGATATACATTAGAAATAAACCAAAATGGGAGCCAAAAGCCAATTTCATAAAATTTCCAATTGAGTAGAGAACAGAGGCGGAGAGATTAAACATCAGAATGAATGTAAATTAACAACAGAAAAATGCAGAAGTTTTTACAGGTGTATAAAAAAGAATTTTCAGTAAGGGGAGTCCAAAAGAGAAAGAAATAATAAAGTAAGAAAATGGCAGGCACATTACAGTTTCTGGTATCGAGACTGGCTCTAACGCAATGAGGGGTACGTCAAGTTCCACATGTATTGGGACATAATTTTTAACCGTTTCACCACATTCCACTGCTTGGAATTTTACACCACACAGACACATTACAGTTTCTGGTATCGAGACTGGCTCTAACGCAATGAGGGGTACGTCAAGTTCCAAGAGATCTACTGTGTTAGGGGACTCTGTAGTCCAAGGCACAGAGACATTCCGGTGGCCAACAGCGAAAAATCAGAGATAGTGAGATAGTGAGGAAAGAAATCAATCGGAGACTGGTACAGTTGAGAAAAGTAGTGAGCCAAACAGTCAGGATACGCAGGGACAAAGCAGGGAACAAGGTAGGACTAAAATTAAACTACATTTATTTCGATGCAAGAGGCCTAATAGGGAAGGCAGATGAACTCAGGGCATGGTTAGGAACATGAGACAGGGATATCACAGCGATTACAGAAACGTGGTTCAGGGATGGACAGGACTGGCAGCTTAATGCTCCAGAATACAAATGCTATAGGAAAGACAGAAAGGGAGGCAAGAGAGGAGGGAGAGTGGCATTTTTGATAAGGGATAACATTACTGCTGTCCTTAGAGAGGATAGTTCTGGGAATACATCCAGGGAAGTTATTTGGGTGGAACTGAGAAATAAGAAAGGGATGATCACCTTAGTGGGATTGTACAAAGGAATACAGGAAAGCCACACAGACAGACCAAGTCCTGAACTACGAAAGCAACCACCCCAACACACAGAAAAGAAGTTGCATCAAGACAGTGTTCAAAAGGGCCACAACACACTGCAGCACACCAGAACTGCAAAAAGAGGAAGAACACCTCTACAACATATTCGGCAAAAATGGATACCCCCGCAATTTCATCAACAGATGCCTAAGTGAAAGACAACGGAACGAGGACATGCCACAACCCAAAGGACTAGACATGTTACCATGCATCAAGAACATTTCTGAACTGACAACCAGACTATTACGACCACTAGGACTCAAATCAACAGCCACTCTCAGACAACAACTCACCAGGACGAAGGACCCGATACCCAGCATGAACAAAACCAACGTAGTGTACAAAGTCCCATGCAAGGACTGCACAAATGACAGCCAGACTATTACGACCACTAGGACTCAAATCAACAGCCACTCTCAGACAACAACTCACCAGGACGAAGGACCCGATACTCAGCATGAACAAAACCAACGTAGTGTACAAAGTCCCGTGCAAGGACTGCACAAAACACTACATAGGACAAACAGGAAGACAGCTAACGATTCGTATCCACGAACACCAACTAGCCACGAAACGACACAACCAGCTATCCTTAGTAGCCACACAAGCAGGTGACAAGCAACATGAGTTTGACTGGGACAACACGACTATTATAGGACAAGCCAAACAGAGAACAGCCAGGGAATTTCTTGAGGCATGGCACTCATCCACAGATTCTGTCAACAAACACATCGACCTGGACCCAATATATCGGCCACTGCAGCGGACAGCTGGAACTGACAACCGGAAGCAACAGAGACAAACCACTATAAATGCCGGAGGAAACATCACAGAAGCGCTTCACAGGAGGCTCCCAAGCACTGAGGATGTTACCTCGACAAGGGACGCAACACAAATTCCCAGCTCGGCGAACAGAACCACAACAACAAGCACCCAAGCTAAAAATCTTCTCACAAACTCAGTGGGATTGTATTATAGAGGCCCTAATAGTCAGTGGGAGACTGAGAAACAAATTTGTAAGGAGATCTCAGTTATCTGTAAGAATAATAGGGTGGTTATGGTAGAGGATTTTAACTTTCTAAATATAGATTGGGACTGATGTAGTGTTAAGAGTTTAGATGGGGAGGAATTTGTTAAGTGTGCACAAGAAAGTTTTGAGTCAGTATGTGGATGTACCTACTAGGAAAAATGCAAAACTTGACCTACTCTTGGGAAATAAGGCAGGGCAGGTAACTGGGATGTCAGTGGGGGAGCACTTTGGGACCAGCTACCATAATTCTATTAGCTTTAAAATATAGTGATGGAAAAAGATAGACTGGATCTCAAAGTTGAAGCTTAAATTGGAGGAAGGTATAGCTCTTCTACTGAATCTCTTCAGAAATAGCACAGTTTAAGGATTAGTTAGCATACCAAAAAGAAAGGATGAATAAAAAGGCCATCTCAGTAGAGGGTTTTGAAATTAAACGATAGGGGATCAAATGTTGGAAAGATATGGCATATCAAAAAGCAGGGATAAGGCTAGAGGGGAAATAATAAAGGAAACGAGGATCAGAGAATGTTAGAAAGGGAGAGGGGAGAAAAAAGCTGAAACATTCACCGACAATCCTGACTGTTGCAAAAAACAACAGAAAAGGTACAGTTAAGACTCAAAATTCTTCATGCATATAGCATTGATCAAGTAAATGTATTGATCATAAGCACTGAAGTAAATAAGCAGCTCTGATGGCAACTAGAGAGACAGCTTCAGTATGACAAGTATAGGGTCTTCAGTATTTGTGGGTCTGTGACATCCACGAAAAAAAAAGTAGGCAGCTCAGTAAACGTGGAGTAGGGCTGTTAATCACGGACAGTAATTATGTAATAGTTAAAAGTTTCCTCAGTTCAGGAGATCACAGCATAGAAGAATCTGCTTGAATGAAGATAAAGGAATAGTAGAGGGAAACAAAGTTATTGGTGAGTGTTGTCAACAAACCACCCTTCCCCCATAACATGGAACAAAGTATACAAAGGAGAACAGGAGGCAGAAGTTGCTGAAAAAAACTCAGCAGGTATGGCAGCATCTGTGCAGAGAAATCAGAATTAACTTTTTTGGGTTCAGTGACCTTTCTTCAGAATGACTTTCCAGCATCTGCAGTTCTTCTGGGGTTTTTTATACAAGGAGAAATATTGGGCAATTTGTGGTAAAGGGATGGCAATATTCATGGGTGACTTTAATCTACAAAAAAAATTGGTAAAATCCGATTGGCAGTAGTAGTCTCAAGGAAGAGTTCATAGAAACAAAGGTATTCTAAAAGCAAAATATTTGAAACTGACCAGACAGCAGCTGACATAATACTTGGTACTGGATTAATTCATGGCTTCAGAGGTGACATTTTCCTAAATTGTGGTGGTTCCATATTACATGTAGTTCAAAAGAGAAAAGACTAGGACTAAGACTTGAATTTTACACCCAAATAAGGACAATGTGGGCACAAAACCTGATCTAACGGAAATGAATTGGCATTTGAAGCTAGGGGATAGGTCAATATAGAGACACAAAGGAAAACATTTAAGTGGATATTTCAGAACATTCCTACTATAAATAGATTTGCGAATAGAGGATCCGCCACATCCACGGTTAATTAAAGTAGTTAGGGTGTCACCCGTATCCCCCCACCTCAGATGGAGCAAAACGCTCAGAGACACAGTATAGTTTACCTCCTTCATCTTTATTCTGGACCCAGGAGGGAGAGAAAACAATTGCCCATGTGCACAGAGACAGGAGTTCTCAGTCTTCTCTCTTGAACAGCAATTCCATAATTAATTATATCATCATTTTACAGGGAAGAGCAACCAGATAAGGCAACATATATATTGACTGGGTGACCATTACAATCAGCAAGTGACAAAAACAAAGATTAAGCTATCTGCTGTTACACAATGAATAACTGACTTCTCATAATGAAGACTTTTCACCTTGTTAACTGACTTTACATACTGGATGCTTCTAATATGGTTAATGGCTCGACATAATGAATGATTTTCCGCCTTATTAACCTATTACCCTTGCCTCCAGCACCCACTGTTAACTGCAAGTTCTTATCTGATCAGAGTCATGCTCAGCTGAAGCTCTGGTTTCACAAAACTCAAAACTTAACTCTTTCCCTACCTGCTCATCCCTTGAGAATGTGTTTTGGGTAAGGCATCAAACTTGACAGCAAAGCACATAACTGTGCAAATATGAGTAGCAAGTAAAATGATTGTGACAAAATGTTATTAAAAGCTTAGTGAAAGCAAAAAAATCAAGGACATGAAAGGACGCTGTTTAGGAATGTTAAAAACCAGATAGCAAGAACTTCTACCAGTATTCAAAAAGGAGAAGAGTAAAGAAAGGGAGTGAGTGAGTGTTAGATCTTTTGGAAGGGAAAATAGAATTTTTGAAAAAAGGGGAGATTGGGAAATTATTGGTATTCAGCGAGAGCCAGGGTGTCACCGTACAGGGGAACAATGGCCCATTAGTCGCTAGACTGTTAATCTAGAGACCCGGTTTCGAATCCAGCCATGTCAGATGGTGGAATCTGAACACAGTAAAATCTGGAATTAAGAGTCTAATGATGACCATGAATCCATTGTTGATTGTTGGAAAAACCCATCTTGTTCATTAATGCTATCCTTAAATGGTATGGCCTACATGTGATTCCAGACCCACAACAGTGTGTTTAATTCTTAACTGCCCACTGGACGATTAGGGATGGGCAATATATGATGGCTTGGCCAGCAAAGCACTCATCCTGTCAATGAATAAAGGAACAAAATCACACAGTTAATATGCAGGTAAAGCAAGCAATTAGGGAAGGAAAGGGTATATTTGCCATTAGAACAAATAAATTGGAGAATGACTTACTAATGGGAATGGGGAGTTAATAGTAGATAATTTCATCTATCAAATCCTTATCAATTTTGTTTTGGTCTTCAGTATCAAGAATACAAAATTAATCCAGCAATAGCTGCAAACCAGGAAGTGGAAGGGTGAGAGATTCTTAATGAAATTACAATCACACAGGAAGTGTTACAAAAGAACTGATGGAACTGCAAGCTGATAGTCTCCAGACCCAGGTGGACTTCATCCCAAGGGCTTAAAAATAGGTCAATCATTAGGATGTGTTGGTGTTAATTTTCCAAACTTCCCTAAAATCATGAAAGGTTCAATCAGATTTGAAATTCGCATTTATAACTCCTCCGTTCAAGAAAGGAGGAAGAAAACAGGAAACAATGGGCTAGTCAGTTGTCGGGAAGGAGTTAGAATCGATGATAAAAATCTTAGTTCTGCACTTCAAAAAAAAAACAAACTAAAAAGAGTCAGCATATATTCAAAAGGCAATTATGCGTAAACTAATTTATTGGAGTTCTTTGAGGAGGCAACATGCACTGTAGATAAAAGAGGAGCCAATAGTTGGATTTCCAGAAGGCATCTGATAAGCTGTCACATCAGATGTTTCTGTGCAAAATAAAAGCGTGTGTGTTGGGAGCAATATATTAGCATGGATATATGGCAGAAAGCTGGCTGGTAGCGAGCAGTATGCATAAATGAGTGCCTGATTTACATGATTTAATATGAGTGGACTACTGCAAGGGCCGGTGCTCTAGCCTCAACATTTTACAGTTTACACTAATCAATAAGTTAGATGAAAAGGTTGAAGACATGGTAGTCAAGCTTGCAGATAACACCAACATAGGTAGACCCTCAAAACAGCACACTACCCAGACCAACTCTCACCCTATCCCTGCAACCCTGCACTTTCCATGGCTAATCCACCTACATACCTCTGGATGCTATGGGCATTTTAGCATGGCCAATCTGCCAAACCAGCACATCTCTGGA
Organism: Chiloscyllium plagiosum; assembly: GCF_004010195.1. Classification (NCBI taxonomy): domain Eukaryota; kingdom Metazoa; phylum Chordata; class Chondrichthyes; order Orectolobiformes; family Hemiscylliidae; genus Chiloscyllium; species Chiloscyllium plagiosum. The sequence continues at coordinate 19,510,460 of NC_057742.1, forward strand.
CTATGGGAGGAAACTGGAGCACCCGGAGGAAACCCATGCAGACACAGAATGTGCAAACTTCATACAGTCGCCAGAGGGTGAACCAGAGTCCCTGGCTTTGAGAGGCAGCAGTGTGAATCACTGTCTTTCCAAAATTGGGCAGTATAATATGGCAAAATGTGAAGTTCTCACTTTGATAAAAATGTTTTTTTTTCAAAAAGCACAGAATTACTTAAATGCAGAATTCAGAAGGTACACAGGGATCTAGATATTCTGATGCAGGTACAGCACATAATCAAGGAAGCCAGAGGAATGTTGTCCCTTATGACTGGAGGAATTAACCACAGAAGTGTTGAAGTTATGCTTTCGTGAGATCCCATCCAAATACAGTTTACAGTCTTGGTATCCCTTTTTAAGGATGTGAATGTAATGGAAGCAGAGGAAGTTTGAGAGACTGATAACTGAAATTAGTGTGTTGTCATATTAGGATAGGTTGGACATGTTGAATGAGTTTGTGGAGTTTCAAAGATTGAAGGGGGATTTGATTGATGTGCGTAAATTCCAGAAACATCTTGACAAGGTGGATGTGAAAAGGATGCTTCCTCTTGTAGATAATCCAGAATGACAGGCACTGTTTCAAGTTTAGGAGTCACCCTTTCAGGACAGAGATGAGGAGAATTTTCTTTAGTTCACAGGTTGAAAGACTTTGGAACTCTGCCTTAGGAGGCAGCGGAAGTGTGTTTTTTTAAATACTTTTTAAAGATAGAGGTGAATAGATTCATGGGAGAATCTGTTAAGAAGAAGAATCTATTAAGGGGAGTGAAATTTAAAACAAACAGATCAACCATGACCTTACTAAAACAGAACAGACTAAAATGATCTACTTTGTACATTGTATAGGTAAAAACATGCAATGTACAAGAATAAGTTGGGTCTCAGTAAATATTGATCTATATAACATTGACTTAGAGGCAGGGACCAAGTCAAATGCATTCAAATTGTTGATTACGTGGAAAGTAGGCTGTGAGAAATACAGAGGGAGGCTGAAAAGGAATACAGACTGGTTAAGTGGGGGACAATAACATGGCAGATGGATTAAAGAAATGTTGGCAAGTTTACAAATTGAAAAGAAAAAACAGAATTTTTAAAAAGCGGAAACTTGGAAATTATTGATATTCAGAGATGCCTGGATGTCACTGCACATACATCACAGTTAGCATTCAAGAAAGCAAGCAATTAAGAAAGCAAATTGTACAAGTGAATTGTAGAAAAGTAAATTATTTTTCCCACTTGGGCAAGGTCACCCTAAAGTTCAGTGTTTGGTGTTCAGCTTTATCTCCAAGGCTAACAAAGTCAACAAAGGCTAAATACAAGTATCTGCAATGAGGGAATTACCCTTCCAGAAGAGATTGAATAAAGAGCACCTGTATTCCCTACAATGTATTAGAATGGAGGTGATCTCACTGAAACACGTAGATTGAGAAATTTGTCTGCACAGCATTGCTAATAGCACTGAAGAATACCACATGTCTATCAATGAGGAATGTGCATGGGGGAAAAAAAAACTGTAAACCATTTTTCATACATAAAATTCTTGAGGGAATTAATAGTCATGCTGTTTCCTATTGCCAAGGAGTCTGTAATCTGAGATCTGCTACATATGATGGCAATAATGAGAAAATGTTTCACATGAAGCTTTGAATTTCTCTGCCCGAGAGAGTAGATGTTCATGAATATACTCAAAGTATACATTGATAGATTGTTGAATATGGATAATAAAAGGATATGAGTGTGGGAAGGTGAAAATTGATCAGCCACAATTGTAGCGAATGGTGGATTAGACCTAAAAAGCCTTGCGGCCTTTTCCATTTCTATATCTTATGCTCTGGGTCACAGGTACAAATTCTACTCCAGTTTTTCAATTTATTCAAATGAGGATAAACATGATGATTTGTTTCTATAATTAAAAATGTTTATGCAAAAGTTAGTTCAAATATGGAATCTTAGTCAAGCAAAGGCTTAGAAAAATCAATATTTCGATTTATTTCTCTTCACAGATGCTGCCAGACCTGAGCTTTTCCAGCAACCTCTTTTTGTTTCTGATTTTTAGCATTCGCAGTCCTTTCAGTTTTTAATTGACATTAATGAAATGTGCTAGAAAAAAGTGAAAAAGGGGAAAATGGAATTTCAGTTGATAGCCAGAGATGGAACTGGCAAATTAACTTCTGTGCCAAAAGTCCAGCAATATCATCCTGCTTTGCACAACCCAAGGTCACAGTATAAAATAATTGATAGCCATCTGTAAAAAGTTGAGAATCACCAAATTCTCCTCGCTGTTGGATATCGGTAAATAGAATTAATTGGTTCTGTACAGGAAACAGGGCTGCATTAGTAGAATTTTAAAAATGCGTAATATTTTTGTAATCAATGATAATAGAAATTACAGGTGTATACTAAATTTTATTTGCTATGATAGTATCCAAAGCTTCCTCCTTCCTTCCTCAAGAGGGAATTATGAACATCATAGGTGAATGTCAACTTTAACACTATTACCCACGTATGTCATGTCATTTCATGGGCTATTTCTACTAACTATTTAACAGCCAATTTTTTTTAAACCCCAAAGTGAACATTCTATGACAGCTTTCAATCATCCAAAATTGTGTTGCAAAATATTTTGAAATACAAAATCATAATTTAAATTTACAATATCACCCGCAAACAATAGGTTTATTTTTTAATGTTACCTTGGCTCCCCAAATAGATTTATCCCATGAGTAGCTAAATCAGGATAATCCTAGTTCAAGCCAGGTGTATGATAGAAAACTACTTTGTCACTAAAATGCCAGTTGGGGTTCCAAAACAAGGGAAAAAAAAAGCATGAAAAAAAAGTTTAAGAATCCTAGATGGTTTTCTCTCCATCGGTGCTGTCAGACCTGCTGAGTTTCTCCAGCAATTTCTGGATCACTAGTCCAGCAACATTACCACCATGCAAAATACGTCTCCTGAATGTAGCTGGCTTACTTGCAAGGACACCATCCCAGAGGTACCCAAACTGATTGTTTTAACCTGTTCCCATTGTTTCATTTCAACTGAAGTGTTAGCCATTTTAGGTTTCTCCAGCTGTCTTTAGATGCATGTTGAAGCCAGGCTCTGTGGGTTTCCAAGACTGACAGGACATTGGTTAGGCCACTTTTGGAATATTATGAGCAATTCAGGTCTCTCTCCTATTGGATGTTGTGAAATGTGAAAGGGTTTAGATTTACAAGGATGTTGCCAGATTAGAGGATCTATAGGGAGGGCCTGAATAGGCTGGGGATGTTTTCCCTGTCAGAAGCTGAGGAGTGACCTTACAGAGGGTTTATAATAAAAGGGGCACGGGTAGACGAAGTGGACAGTCTTTTTTTCTGGGTTGGGGGAGTCCAGAACTAGAGGGCATAAGTTTAAGGTGAGAGGGGAAATATTTAAACAGCATCAGAGGGGCAACTTTTTCACACAGCTGGTGGTGCACATACAGAATAAGCTGCCAGAGGAAGTGGTGGAGGCTGGTACAATTACAACATTTAAAAAGCATCTGGATGGGTATATGAATAGGAAGGGTTCAGAGGGATATGGACCAAGTGCTGGCAAATGGGACAAGATTAATTTTGGATATCTAGTCAGCATGGACGAGTTGGACCAAAGGGTCTGTTTCAGTGCTGTATATCTCTATGACTTTATAAAATATATCAGCACAGCAAGAAAAAAAGCCTTTCTGAAAATGCACTGCAAATATTTCCATTATATTTGTAGATTGTTAAAAGCCAAGCTGGAGAAGTGCCTCAACTGCACTGGTCACAGCTTTAAATAAAAATACATTTTTCCCGTTACCAAGATGACCTACTATACACCTTCTCGATATCAGGCATTTCAAGCAACAATACCTGTCAACCGCAATTCTTAGAAAACGATTTTTGGCTTATCAAAGCAAAACTATTCAATTAAAAGGTGCAATGATTAACAAAGGTGCAAATAATTATTCCTCGAAATATCCCAAAACAGATGCAAACACAGCCACTCCTCAGGAAAATAAAAGAAATAACTTCAGAAACTAGCTTTCTGAAAGAAAACACTTTAGCCAAATGGCTATTCTTGAAAGCAAAGGTTAAAAGTATAAAATGTTCCAAAGTCTGTTGCTTTGATGTTCTGGCTGGTGTGGTTAAGTCCCTAATCATACATATTTGTCATTGAAGTCTTGCAGACAGCCTGCTCAAGAAATTAAGTAGCATCTCAAGACTGCAATCTTGCAAAAGAGCAAATACACTTCACCCTGAACTCAACATGATTCTCTTTTGAGGGATGAAAGAGATCAGCTGGGTAATCTGTTTTTAGCTTTGCTAGCTCCAACTGAACCAGGTAAAATAAGCACCTCTCCACACCAGTCATTGTTCAAAATAACCCCAGCAGGGGTCTGCAAAGCAACTTTAACAATGAGTGCTACAGGAACCCTTATTTTTTTTAAAATCTGATGCTTCCAGTGAACTGTCAAAGACCTCTTTAGGAAAAACACTCAGACTGCAAGTGACATCCACGTCCCAAAAGTGAATTTTAAAAATTCTTAAAAACACAAAATAAATATATTTTCCACAATCCTTCAAATCTGAAGTCCTCCAAGCAATGTAAAATATTAAGTACTTTCATGACAGGAGGGAATCAGGATGAAAATTTAGCTGCCACGTGTACACCAGGTTCTAAAGAAATTCACCATTAATTGACAAAGTTTTAAACCAGGTTAAAAAGACATCTTACAATACACCAAGAACAGCAGACAAATTAACAGAAGCAATCAAAAATATAATGATGGACCTACTATGTCTGTAACCACAGGTCAAAATGAACACGCAAACTCACTAAGTATTCAGAAAGAATCACTGAAGTTGAATGTGAAACCCATTGTAGAGAATTTTATTACAGCAGCAATAGAATATGATCAAGAGTTTAATATTTTTAAAATGCATAGCAAGAATAAAGTCAATATTCTTTCAATCAGCAACCCCTCCTCTGGTAATCAATCTTATAAAAAGTGACATTAAGCTTTCATTCTTAATGCACTATTTTCTCCCAGATTAAAATTCTTACCTTGTTAACATTCAGTGAAGCTAAGGGTGGAGGAGTTTCTGTCCGATCATTAATTGTTTTAACATCCGAAACATATGCTAAATTAATCAGTAGAACATCGTTGTGGTTGGGCTTCCCACTAGATGAGGGACATTCTTAAGAAAAGAAAATTGTTAAGGAAATGGAATGGATATACAAGTTCTCCAATTACATGCACTACTTCCCTTGTCAAATATAAATATTGACAAGCCTACGAAGACAAACTAATTGAAATATAAAATTCCACGAAGCAACAATAATATTATTCCAAGAAATATATTCTTCAAACCCATTCATTAAACTTTCAAGTAAAATTCACACTCTTGCCTTAGCTACTACTTAAAGCTTGGTTGCTGTACAAAAGTCAATACATAACACTTATGGCTTGTCACTTAGACAAGTTAATTTCATATTGCAAACACTCGAGATCAACATTGCATTCAAAACACAAATGAGTTTCTTTGGTAGCATAACTCAAGTGTTAGTCACTGATCTTATGGTAAGAAATGTACAACCTATGCTGTATAGATAATGCATATACAACTGTTATATCATCAAATAATAAATATTGAATTATGCAATCCTATTTTAAAATAGTTTGCATCATTTCTTTAATATTTAATTTTTAAAAAGTAAATTAGAACAAAAAATGCTGCTTTAGCCAAAATGAAAGGTCAGGATTCAAAAACTTTCCCGCAGAGATTTTCTTACAAGAAGTTATGTGACTCATTGTAGCTGTACTGGAAATAGAGCGCAATCCCCTTATCCCATTTTCAGGTTCTTGCTCCAAGTTACGGCACTTGGTGTGCATATCCCAGTATACTTAAATATGGTTACTACTGATACTTACAAGAGTGCATTTTGTATTCAAGGCTCAAGTTCAGAGTAAATGTAATGAGTTATGTGACCTGTTCTGCAGATTGCCCGACAGTAAACCTGGGTGGGTGATTATTAGCAAATGCGGGCTAATTTTGCCTTTGAGAGAGGGTGAACAAGTTACTTACATTTGGAGACAATGACAGCAGTCTCCAAATTTATGATGTAGACTAAGGCCTCCCAAAATCCTTAAAAAATTACCCATTGTATAAACTGCCCATTTACTTCTAGAATGAAAGGAAGTTGGAATCATGAATAGCCAAACTGCACATCTACCTGGACAGAATAAGGTTAATTAATTTCACGTAGAAGAGAAAAGGCAAAGGAAGCTATTTGAGATCAAATTACAGGCTTCCCTACAAATCAATGAGTATCACAAATTCTTTGCAATCAGCTGAAAGACTATTTGGCTTTGCAAGTTACCATTTAAGAATGCAAGAGGGAGATAGTGTCTCATTAAAGAGATGCAACCTGCAGCCATTTAAGTATTCTGGAAGATTTGTCCTGGCGTTGGCATGGGGAGACACATTAAAGGAACAAGCTTTGTTGCTAATAGGGAATTTAAGGAATGCTGGAAACAAAAGAAAGGATCCAATGTTGACAAATACTACTCTGAACAGGGATACAGGAACCCATTGAAAACTGGAACTGTGGACAGTTTGCTGAGAGCACTACAATTCCATCGGGAATGTAACAGGTGCTAAGCATAAAGGGGAAAATGTCACTTCATGACTTGCAGAGTTGCCTATAAAAAGAAAATTTTCAGTCATTTGTTACAGTAAGTATTATATAAAACATTGCACTCTTTTTAAAAAGGTCAAATGTTTTGAAACGTTTTGGTAACTTTGAACATCATAATGCAATGGTAGTCTCTGCCTCTAACATCTCTTCAGTAAGTTTCAAAACTTCACCAGAGTGGAAAAATCTCTCAACTCCCCTCTAATCACTCTGCAATTTACTTTATATCTATCAATCACCTCTCATCTGTAGGAAAATAAGACCCTCCTGTTCACTCTGGATCTTTCAAATTTAACACAAGTCTCCCACAGTCAACTCTGATAGTGAGAAATTTATAAATTTTAAAATTTCTTTTCAAAATTCAAAATTTTGAGATTGTGAAGGGATTTAAAGATCAACTTGCAAGCATTTTTGTAGCCATGGTGATTTAAAAAAAAAGAATTTCAGGGAGAGACTTCCTGGAGAATAATGGAAGTTTGCTTACATTGGGAGAGTTATTAATGAACAAAGTAAACTCTGTAGTGCATTAAGCTTTCAGGTAGAAGATTTTTAGGGGGGGCGGGCCCTTGGGAGAACACCATGGCTTGAATTTTTAGTTTCAGCTTTGGATATTTTTGTAGAATTGTTGGCTGAAAGTGGAGGTGAAAACAGTCAGTCCTGATAGTTTAAGACTGTTAAGAGGTAATTCAGTATAAAGAATTTAGGGCTAATGTTTCAGATAAGCGTTTGGTTAAAACACTGAAGGGTTATGCAAAACTGGATGAGTCAAAGGTAAGTTATATGACAAATCAAGGAAAAGGCCAGATTCTCATCACTAGGAACTGAAACCACAGCCAAGTCAAACCCTGTTGGACTTTAACCTGCTGTTGTGAGATTTTAAACCGGTGTGGAGTAGAAAGAGAAAAGGGGCAGCACGGTGGATCAGTGGTTAGCAATGCTGCCTCACAGCACCAGGGACTCCGGTTCTATTCCAACTTCAGGCAACTGTGTGTGGTTTGTATATTCTCCCTGCGTCTGTGAGGGTTTCTTCCAAGTGCTCCGGTTTCCTCCCAAAGATGTGTAGGTCAGGTGAATTGGCCATGCTAAATTGCCCATAGTCTTAGGTGCATTAGTCAGAGGGAAAGGTGTCTGGATGGGTTACTCTTCAGAGTGTCAGTGTGGACTTGTTGGGCCGAAGGGCTTGCTTCCACACTGTAGAGGTACCTAATCTAAACTTTTTGATGTATTGCAATGCTGCTGGGTTTAACAGAGTTGTATTTTTACCATGCATCCCAAAATCATTAACCAAGAGTTTAATATGCAACTACTTAATAATTCACCCCACATTTAAGACTAAATTATTGTTATGTTCATGGAAACCACTTAAAAGTCGCCTTGCACTAGGAAAGAAAATCTGATTATACTTTATTTTTTGCCATTGATCTTTTATTGGATCCAACTTGCCACTTTCTCTTGGATTCCATAGGTTCTTAATTTACTGAGCTTTCTTCCATTTCATACCTTATCAAAACCTTATTAAAACTCATGTAGACTCCTAAATCAAGCGCCCTAACCTCAGCAACCTTCTTGTTGTTAAATCAATAAATTTAGTCAAATATATCAGCCACAACCTTCCCTTTAATTAAAGTCTTTCAGCAATCTGTCTTTTCTGAATGAAATTTAATATAGCGCCTCAATCTTTTCAAAAAAAATGTCCACCTGTGTAACTTCTGCCATTGTTTAAAAAGGGGGGGGAGAGGTGACCCATCAGCAGTGCTCCAATCATACAGTCATAGTAACAGATCCTTCAGTCCAAGCTGACCATAATCCCAAATTAAACAAGTCCTGTGCGCTTGCACTTGGCCCATATCCCTCCAAATATTTCTTATATATTTTTTATCCAAATGCCTTTTCAGTACCATAGCTGTATCTGCATCCACCACTTCCTCTGGAAGTTCATTCCATATTAACTACTTTGTGCCTCCAGCACCATGCTGCCACCACGTCTACATGTTGATTTACCTAACTTCAAAAGGCACTAAGCCATTTAAAATATTTCCTTGCTTGCTATCCTTATGAAGTTAGATAAGATATTCACAAAAAAAACCCTGTCGTCTAAAGTCACACTCTAAATGACCCAATACTTTGCTTAGTTATTGCCTTGCTCTTCACAAGCTATTTGACATTTTTTGATTTTGCTTGTCAATATCTTTTACCCACTGTTGGCTTTCTAATTTTCTTTTAATCCTCATCCCCTGCATTTTCTATATTTCTCTATACCTCTGCACTATTGAGATCTAAAAAGAACGGAGACCATTATTTACATTAAGCTATCCCTTATCCTCTATAATACCCCAGGAAGGTCACAGTCCAGATTTGGAAGTTCAGCACTTTTTTGTGGTAATGAACATCTGAACTCTTACCACTTCCTCACTGCTCTAATGCCAATTTACCTTTCTGCAACTGTTTCAAGTGCAATTTGACCAAATTACATTTCAGCTCAATAAAGGTGGAATTTCAATTTGACCTTTGTCCTATTTCATAACTACATTTGAATCAAATTGGGATTTCTATGAGCAAGATGGATGCTGGTGCAGTGGTTAGCACTGCTTCCTCACAGCACCCGCGGGTATCTAAGTTGGATGCTCTTCAGAGAGGCAGTGCAAACTTGATGAGCTGAACGACCTCTATCTTTGATGCTACTGTTTTGTCCGCCAGTAGTAATTGCAATTCCAAAAAGGCTGAAAGCATTGTACAAACTTTTATGCACAGTGATTCAGCCCCATCAGCACCACCTCCCCAACCCACCCTTCCCAGAATATGGAATTCCATTCCTAACTGTCGCTTTCCTCATATATTGAGCTCCTCTAAATGTACTTTTCACCCCACCATACTTCTGGTAATCTACCCAAACAGCTCCTTAAGCAGTTTGGTGTCAAATTTTGTCTTATAATGTTCCTTTGCCTTGGGACATTACATTAAAAAAAAACACTAAACAGATAAAAACAATCACTGTGCTCTCATTTTTAGTTGGCCATTAGAAATTTACCCAAGAACGTGAGACTGCATATTCAATTATATTTATTCAAAACACGAACTGCAGCAGTTCAAGTAAGCAACTTACCACCACCTTCTCAAGGGCAACTAGGGGTACAGTAACACTCAGGTCCTGAGTGAATAAAAAAGGCTCCATGCAAACCTTTAAAAGCTCATTCAGTATCCTTTACATAGTTCACCTACTCGAGCTGAATATACCTTACATCAAGTACTTGTGAAGCAGATGGAGATAACATTCTCAGCACAGAATCTTTCAAGGGCAGCTAGAACCCATCTTTACCAAAGGTTCAGTAAAATAAAAGAGACATTCAAACAATTCTGTGCTCAAGTGTACAGGTCTCTAGTAATATAATTAGGCCTCAACTCATTTCCTTTATAACTGACGAGTATAAAACTAATTTTCAGGTTAAAAACTAAAAAGTTAACTGTCTTTAAATTTAAAGACAACTTTGCGATGTCATAATTCCTCCAGTCAGTCACAGGAAAGTAAGAGCCAAATGTTAATCTATAGACATTGCCTAACCCAGTAATCCCAATATTTGATCCAATTAGCAACTAAAAACATATAGCAGCATGAACATATCTTCAATTATGTTTAATTACTGCAGACACAATTGAGTTGATATTAAAGACTATTATTGCAGAAAATATAAGCACTGACATGTGGTGGATAAATTGTTGGAAAGTATTCTGAGAGGCAGCATTTACATGCATTTGGAAAGGCAAGGACTGATTAGGAATAGTCAACACGGCTTTGTGCATGGGAAATCACGTCTCACTAACTTGATTGAGTTTTTTGAAGTGGCAAAAAAAATTATGAAGGCAAAGCGGTGGATGTTGTCTATACCGACTTCAGTAAGGCATTCGATAAGGTTCCGCATGGTAGACTGGTTATCAAGGTTAGATCACATAGAATAAAGGATGAGCTCACCATTCGGGTACAAACTTTGCCAGAAGGTACGAGAGAGGGGATGGTGGTGGAGGGTTGTTTTTCCAGACTGTTGGACTGTGACCAGTGTGCCACAATGACCCGTGCCGGGTCCACTGCTTTTTGTCATTTTTATATCAATGATTTGGACGTGAATATAGGAGGCATAGTTAGTAAGTTTGCAGATGACACCAAAATTGGTGGCGCAGAGGACAGTGAAGAAGGTCACCTCAGAGCCTTGATCAGTTGGGCCAAAGCGCTAATGAGTGGCTGATGGATAAATTCAGATAAATGAGGTTTTGCAAGACAAATTTGGTAAGACAAATCAGGTTAGGATTTATACACTAAATTGTAGGGTCCTAGGGAGTGCTGCCAAACAAAGAGACCTTGGAGTGCAGGTTCATTCTTCCTTGAAAGTGGAGTCACAAGTAGACAGCATAGCGAACGCTGCATTTGGTACACTTACGTTTACTGGTCAGTGCATTCAGTATAGGAGTTGGGAGGTCATGCTACAGCTGTACAGGACATTGGTTAGGCCACTTTTGGAATATTGTGTGCAATTCTGGTCTCCCTCCTATAGGAAAGATGTTGTTAAACTTGAAAGGATGCAGAAAAGATTTACAAGGATGTTGCCAGGGTTGGAGCTATATGGAGAGGCTGGGGCTATTTTCCCTGGAGCATCGGAGGCTGAGAGGCAACCTTATAGTGGTTTATAAATTGAGGGGCATAGAAAGGTGAATAGCCAAGGTTTTTTTTCTTCCTCCAGGTTAGGGGAGCCCAAGACTAGACAGCACAGGTTTAAGGTGGGGAGGGTATTTAAAAGGGACCCAAGGGGCAACTTTCTCACACAGAGGGTGGTGCATGTATGCAACAAGCTGCTTGAGGAAGTGGAGGCGGCTGGTACAATTACAACATTTAAAAGACATCTGGTCGGGTACATGAATAGGAAGGATTTAGAGGGATTATGGGTAAACTGCTGGCAAATGGGATTAGAGTAATTTTACGATACCTGGTCAGCATCAATAAGTTGGACCAAAAGGTCTGTTTCCATGTGGTACAGCTCTATGACTCGGATACTCTATGTACAATAGGCAATTATATATGATTTCAAAATTTAATATGCAATTATTTTAGGCAGAATACACAAGATACCCATTTCACTTACATGTTGTATGCAGCTTTAGAACAATTACTCCAACATATGCATTCATCTTTTTGATGAAACATTAATGCTAATACACCATCATTTAAGATACTATAACAATCTGAGGGAGGTGATGGTCTAGTGGATTAACAGTCCCGCGATAATACCAGAAACCCAGGAAATGTTCTGGGGATTAAAGCTCAAAACCCATCACAGCAGATGGCAGAATTTGAATCCAATAAAAAGCTGGAATTAACAGCCTAATGATATCCATGAATCCATTGCCATTTGTTGGGGGAGAAAACCCATCTGGTTGACTAGTGCCCTTTAGGGAAGAAAACTACTTTCTTTACCTGGTCTGGCCTACATGTGACTCCAGCCCTACAGCAATGTGCTTGACTCTTAACTGCCCTCTGTGCAATAAATGCTGGCCTAGCCAGAGACACCCACAATCCATGAATAAAATAAATTCTGACAATTATCCCAATTAACAGAACTGAGTACTGTATGTACTCAGGAATCAAACTCACTCTTCCACATTCAAAGGAATAGAGTCTATAAATGCTAAACAAGCCCTAGGAACAGGAGGACATTCAGTCCTTATTTTGAGAGTCTATGATGGCTCTGTATCCCAACTCTATCTTCCAGCTTGCCCTTGAGACCCACAATAAAGTGTGTCTATATCTTGAAAATTTCAATTGACCTAGCATCCAGTCGTTGAAGGAGAGAATTTGAGATTTCTACTCATTTATATGAATTAGCTTCATGATTTTACAGCTGAAATACCTAGCACTAATTTTAAAGATTGTGCCTCCTAGATCCACAACACAGCAATTAGGTTTCTGAACATATTGAATCTATTTTCACTTTAAACACCTCAAATCAGAATCCTTCAAGCTCAAACTCTAGGGAATATGAGCAAACTTCATGAAGAAACAAAGGCTTGCATGTGTATGGAATCTTTTAGAGTCTCAAACCACTGCATAGTCAATGAGGTGGTTTTAAATACTGGCATCATTCTAAGAAATCCATAATGCACTCATCTTAATAGCCAATATCCTTCTTGAAATGTAAGAGTCAAGTTGGGGGTCAGACGTGGTAGCTTCATTCACTTTAGGAAGAGTAGAGATCAAAAACGCAGTTAAAAACTCAAGCCACTAGCCCATGTACAATTCTTAGGTTAGCTGATAACAACTGAAGGAAGTAAAGTTTAAAATATCAAAAACTTAACTGATAGTTAAGTGAACACTATCACCTCCTCCAATATGGCATAAAGTTCACCAAAAACTCCAACACTTGTCATTGATGCCAACCCTGCAGAGCCACTGTCTCAAGCTAAACAGACCACTTGCAGCCTCAGCATTCCGTGAGCTCAAGCTGCACTGCACACTCCTTTATTCTCTATCAAAAGACCACCTACATCCACCTACAAAACATGTTCAAACACATTTTAGCTTATTTGCTGAATAAATCCCAAACATATACCTGATATTCAACCACCCTCTTGCCTGCCTCACATTTCCATAAACTTAGCCAAAAGCACTATTCCTTAGATAAGTCAAACTAACTTTTAATCACCCATCACCCCGGTATTTTACAATCTACAACAGCTATAGGTCTGTCAATACCTTGGTTTGAAAATTCTAATTCCTATTCTCAAATCCCTCTATGGTCTCACCCTTGCAACCTCTAAATCCTTCTAGCCTACAACCCTCAGAAAGCTCTGCTTACCTTCAACTCTGGCCTTCCGTGCACCTCTAACTTCTTTCTTCCTAAGAACCCATGTCATCTACCACCTAAAATCAAAGCTCTGGAATTTTCACCTGAGCTCCTTTGCTCTGTCTCCACTTGTAAAATGTTCCTTAAAATCCACCTTTTTAACATTTAGTAATTCTTAATATTTCATCTTCCAGTTCAATATCACTTCTAATCTGCAAAAAGGACATCTTACTGTGTCAAATGCATCATGTGCTTTTTAAGTGTAACTAATTAAAACCTGAAAATTTTGAAGTTGCAGATTTAAAACCCCTATACTTTAAAGCCAGTCACAAAATGTTAATACTTCTAGTGCATAGACTAATACAGCACCGAAGATCAAATTTAACATAAAACTTTTAAAAAGCAGAATTGAAACACTATACTGAAGCACACAAACATTTTTTTGCTAACTTGTAACCACAAGCCTAAGTCATAAGGTAAACTTCCACCAATTTAAAAGAAAACGCTGAAAAAGCATCCATACCAACCTACATAATAAATAAATTGTAGATCTGTCTATCTTCGACTAGTTTCGCCTGCCTTCAGGAGTAGAAACACCATTCATTTATTCTGTAGCATCTCCAACATTAAAGCGATTGCTAGCAGCACTTCACAGCAAACAGAAACCAAAACGGAGGCTTCAAGCTTTGCTCTACCCATGGTAACTGCATAAGCAACGAGCCATACTTGCTCACATACAGCCCCATGACGTAAAGACACTTCGATTCACAGAAAAGTTATAACTTGAGGATTACTACTGATGTAGTCCGGTCATTACGAATCGGTTGTTAGAATTCAGTGCCACATAAAGGGTTCTTTCCCCCATACAATGAGCATTCAGCAAGGCCATGATGCAACCAGCGAACTGCCAAATAGTGTTCATTCAGCCTCACCTTGTGCCAAATGATATACTAACAAATGGAAAATGAAAGACTACAGGCAGATTCGATTGCTTAGCGACCGCAACACGTAACTTCAAGATTATTCTGATCGGCTAAATCGCGAGGATACGTTTCCGAGCAATTATTTCCAGTTTCTACAGTTAACCACTTTTTGACAAAAAGGACACCAGCGAGATGTACGCATGCGCGAATCCACTATCTGGCAGGACACCGGTGAAAGGCTGCGACCCAAGCTAGGCCTTGACTGACTTCTCTACACAGCCGCCAGCACGCTTCGCCGCCGACGCCGCACCCTCTCAACAAAGGATACTTAAAGTTAACATCTTGGATTGGTAATCAAAGGCGACCACCTCCCCGTGCAGCTGCTGGCCCAGGCACGTCAGGCAGGAAACCTGGCTGCCGACAGTGAAGTATTCTCCCGGAGCAGCCATCTTGTTACTGCCGGGCCAGCAGCGCTTTACCCAGCAGGCTTTGTGCGGAGCTGCGCCTGCGCAGCGCTCTGCTGTCAATCAAGGGCCAAGGTGGTGATGAGCAGGGATGTGGAGGTGTGTGTGATTCCAGGCAGACACACTGCACAATCAAAAGAGCACTCTCTGATCAAAAAGGAAATAACTTAGCTTTGTCACACACAGACACTGGAGATAGTTCCACAAATACAGTAACATATAACACTGAATTGTATTCAACCCTGTATAAAGCTGAAATAGCAAATTACTGATGGAAATGCCAACTGCATTGCTTAAGAAAACAAAACTGCATCTATATAGCACTATTCACAACCTCTGACTGATAGAAATGATACAGCACAGAAGTGGGCCATTCAGCCCATCTTGTCCATGCCAACCCAAACATACACAGGTGCCCTTTGTAATTACATCTTCCTCCACACGGCCATAGCCCTGCTTTTTACAGCATTTACAGTGCAGATAAATCTCCCAAAGGTTTTTCACAGTTATTGAGAAAAGTTCTTCTTAAATGTAGCCATTGTTGTGATGTTGTTAACACAACAGGCTGTGAGGATAAATCACTCTGAATTGATGCTAGACCCACAGCAATATGGTTGACTCTTAACTGACCTCTTGGCAATTAGGGATGAGCAATAAATGCTGACCTAGCCAGCGACACCTTCATCTTGTGAATGAATTTTAAGAATTGGCTGCCTTGATTCTGCATGTTTCTATTTGCACAGGAAGCTTCCATAAATAACACTGTACAGAGCACAAGGTAATCTATTTTTAGTAGTATTCATTGAGAGACAAATGTTCGCCAGACCACTCGAGAGAATTCCCTTGTTTTGCTTCAATATACTACCATGGTATCTTTAACTGCCAGCTGATGGAGCCTTATTTTAACATCTTGTTCTAAAGATAGCAACCTGACAAAGCAGTATTCAAGTACTGCTCTTGATAGCAGTCTATGTTATGTGCTCAAATCTTGTTTGAAATTTGAACAACCTTCCGACTCAGAGGTGAGAGTGTTACCAAGTGAATCACAGGTAATCATTTTCCTTCCCTCCAATTTTCATTGTGCTGGCATTTAATTCAAGTGATTATTCATGTTTCCTAATCCATAGATTATGCAATTTAAACAGAGGAATTTCTTTATCATATCCCTTTTGTGCATTCTTTACAGCTCTAGATGAATGGATTTTGTGAACAGGATATCCAGGCAATGAAAAAATATAAACATATCTGATAAAATGTTCATTTTAGGTAAGATAAACAAGTGTTTGGATTAAGTGTGAATAGAATGGATGTTGAGGGGAGAGAAATATGCAAGATTTAAAGCATTTTCCTCAGTGTCAACACATTAATTAAGCAACAGACATGATGACTTGTGAATGAAGCTACTCAGTTACCTTTGCATTCAGTACAATAACAGTTACTTTGGAGAATGTATTCATCATTATACATTTTCATTCAGCATCAAACACAAAACGTGTTCTGTTTCTAAGAAACCAAATTTCATAGGTTTGATTAAAATGCACAGTTAAGAATTAAAATGAAAAAGGTCTGCTCCAGTACATATGACAATTGTAAAAGTATTTATAAAGAATATAATAAAGAATTTATGTTGTATTTCTTCAAGCATATGCATGAACATATGCACAATCAGGGTGCAATTTAAATATGTGGGCTAAAACAGTGTAGAACTTTCGCTTTAACTCAGGTACGTAGGCTAGGACAATATTTTAGATCTTCCACCTCCTACAATCATTTATTGACTCCTCTGCTCAAACACATCACTACCCCATAAATTTTCAATTTCTCCAGATGTCAAATGCAAAAAGAATTAGTTTGGATGGTCTGCTCAATTTACAACAAACTTTCTGGTTGGAAGGCACATGTAGTTACCTAAGATAGGTTCTCCCAGCTGATCCAAGAAACAGAGAAGGTAGTCTTTTCTTAAATAGAGTCACAGAGATGTACAGCACAGAAACAGACCCTACAATCCAACTTGCCCATGCCGACCAAACATCCAAAACCAATCTAGTTCCATTTGTCAGCACCTGACACATATCCCTTTAAACCCTTCCTATTCATATACCCATTCAGATGCCTTTTAAATGTTATAATTGTACCAGCCTCCACCACTTCCTCTGGCAGCTCATTCCACCCACCACCCTCTGTGTAAAAATGTTGCCCCTTAGGTCCCTTTCAAATCTTTCCTGTCTCACCTTAGACCTATGCCCTCTAGTTATGGAGTCCCCCAACGTGGGGAAAAGTCCTTGTCTATTCACCCTATTCATGCCTCTCCTGAACTTATAAACCTCTATAAGGTCACCCTTCAGGCTCTATGGCTCCAGAGCTATTCAGCCTCTCCCTATAGCTCAAACTCTCCAATCCTGGCAACATCTTTGTAAATCTTTTTTGAACCCTTTCAACTTTCACAACATCCTTCCTATAGCAGAGAGACCAGAACTACATGCAGTATTCCAAAAGTGGCCTAACCCAGGTCCTGTACAGCCGCAACATGACCTCCCATTTCCTATACTCACTGCACTGACCAATAAAGGCAAGCGTACTAAATGCCTTCTTCACTATTGTGTCTACCTGCAGCTCCACGTTCAAGGAACTATGAATCTGCACTGCAAGGTCTCTTTGTTAAGCAACACTCCCCATGACCTTATCATCAAACCTTGCCCTAATGTGCCTTTCAAAAATGCAGCACCTCACATTTACCTAAATTAAATATAGACATGATTTGGAGATGCCGGTGTTGGCCTGGGCTGAACAAAGTTAAAAATCACACAACACCAGGTTATAGTCCAACAGGTTTAATTGGAAGCACACTAGCTTTCGGAGCGATGCCCCTTCATCAGGTGATAGTGGAGGGCTCAATCCTAACACACAGAATTTATAGCAAAAATTTACAGTGTGATGTAACTGAAATTATACATTGAAAAATTGATTGTCTGTTAAGCCTTTCATCTGTTAGAATACAGTGATAGTTTCACTTCTTTCATTTGTAAATCACAAAACCTTTTTTTTAAAAAGTTTCATTCTCGGGTTAGCTGTTAACAATGGTGATAGCTGGACAATATGTTGAAGGTGTTAGCCCCCTGTGTT
>NC_057742.1:19530306-19534826 GCF_004010195.1 Chiloscyllium plagiosum
CTGATGAAGGAGCGTCGCTCCGAAAGCTAGTGTGCTTCCAATTAAACCTGTTGGACTATAACCTGGTGTTGTGTGATTTTTAACTAAATATAGACAGATATTCTACATGTTAATTTAGAAATTAAAATGGGTATTTGCTGGCACCACCTCAGTTTATATTATAGCAAAGGACTTAAATTTGGCTCAGCTGGTTGATGCCTATGCTTATTCTCCATATGAGCCTGGTTCCACCATGCTGTAGTGGAGCAGGAGAAGGAAGAGTTGGAAAAGAACCAGAGGCAAGTGGCCTGACAATTGAAGCAACACAAGCAACGACTGCATCCTAAAATTATGCAGACTCGAGTGTGAATCGGTTTTGACTGACATTCCAGATGATGTATAAGAAACTAACTGAAATTACTGTGCTTAAGGAGTCAAGTGATTTATTGTGTGACTTACTCAAAGATGTCCCAGAGTCCTAGTCTACATATTAAGCGGTGTCCTAACTGTTAGGAGGATCAAAGGTTATGAGGATCAGAGTCTTTCCAGGAATCTCTGAAAGACCCTTATAAGGTTAGTCCTGGGCCAATAAGGGTTTACATTTGAAGGTAATTGATATCCTCTGCCTGGGAGAGGGCTGTCTGCAGTTGAACAAAGGCAGAGGGCACAAGGTTTTTCCACAATGACTGGAATCCGTAGAGTGCTTATTGTAATTGACAAAATGCATTTATGTAAGTGGGAAGGCCTTTCCTTCAAACCTGTGAAACCATAAGAACAGAACTGGTGACTACACTCTTGATGTTCAGATCAAGTTGACTCTTCAGTGCACATCTTGGATGAACATCATACGAATGGCACATTTATTGCACAACTCTATCATCATCCACAGCATCAAGGATAGAATCGAATGAAAAGTGAAAGACTGTTTTCTATGAACACCGTGTCCCAGTATTCCAAATGTGACCTCACTAATGCTCTAAAGAACTGTAAGAAATCCTTATTTTTATATGCTATTTCCCTCAGAATAAACAACAATATTCCACTTTGCTTCCTAATCACTTGCTGTATCTGAACGGTAACTTTCTGTGATTAGGAACACAGGAACAGGAGTAGGCCATTCAGCCTGTCAAGCCTGCTCTGCCATTTCAGTTAGCTAATTTAAATGGCTGATAATGTGCCTTAGTATCACTTTCCCACGCTAGCTAACCAGGACACATAGAACCTGTTTACATCAGAGTTTTGCAATCTCTCTCCATTTTAAATAATATGCTGCTTTTCTATTTTTCCTGCCAAAGTGGACGTGGTCAAATTATCCCACATTAATAGTCCACCTGCCAAATGTTTGCTCACTCATTTAACCTATCTGTGTACACTTGAAAACTATGTCCTTGTAACTTAATTTCCAACATACGTATTACTGTATTATCAATAATACACGTATTAATAAGCTTTGAAAAGATTTGTAGCTCAGGTTGAGGTTCTGGATGTGCATTTGCTTGCTGAGCTGGAAAGTTCAGTTTCAGACATTTCATCACCACACTTGAAAACACAATCAGCGAGCCTCCAGTGAAGCGCTGGTGTTATGTCCCACTTTCTATTTATGTGTTTAGGTTTCTTTGGGTTGGTGATGTCATCTCCAGTTCTTTTTCTCAGAGGATGATAGATGGGGTCCAAATCGATGTGTTTGTTGATAGAGTTCCAGTTGGAATGCCTTGCTTCTAGGAATTCTCGTGTGTGTCTCTGTTTGGCTTGTCCTATGATGAATGTGTTGAACCGATTACATGTATTATCAGCAAATTTAGCAATCATAAAATTTGTCCCATCATCGAAGAAACTGATATAAATAGTAAATAACTGAGAACCCAACATTGAGTCCAGTGGCACTTCAATCTTCCATTGTACCAAAATTTGTCCCATCATCGAAGAAACTGATATAAATAGTAAATAACTGAGAACCCAACATTGAGTCCAGTGGCACTTCAATCTTCCCATTGTACCAACCTGAAAATGATTCACTTGTGCCTACCCCTTGCTTCCTATAAGCAAATCAATCCTCTATCCAAGCAAATACGTTATCTCCTACACCATGAACTTTTATTTTGTATAGTAGAGTATCCTTTGATGTCGCATTTTGACAAATGCCTTAAAGAAATCTGACTATTCTATAACCATCAATTCCCCTTTAACCATATTGCTTGTGATTTCCTCAAAGAACTCTAAAAAATTAGTCAAACATGGTTTAATCATCAGAAAATCACACTGACTCAGCCTGATTGTGTTAGCCATCAAATCTCCTGCTATAGTCTCCTAAATTATAGACTCCAGCTTCCCTATGACAGATGTCAGGCTAACTATTCAGTAGTGTCTTGCTTTCTGTCTCCCATTTTTCTTGAATAGAGGAGTCACAGTTATTATTTTATAGAATCTTCCTTGAACTTTCCAGAATCTAGGGAAGTTTGGAAAATTAAAATCAAGGCTCTACTGTCTCAGCATCTGCTTCTTTTAACATGCTAGGATAAAGTCCATTGGGACCAGAGCATTTGTCAGATTGTAATTTTAATAATATTCTTTTGCCCATCCATTGGTCATTTATTTTAAGTTCCTCACTCCATCTCACATTCTGATTTAGAATTATTTCTGTGATGTTATTTAAATGACTCAATATATCTCTTTAATTCATTGCCATTTCTATAATTTCCATTACTGATTTCCCAGATTCACACTCTTAGAGGACCAACACTTACTTTTACTTATTTCTGCTCTTTCCAAATGCCTGTGGACACTCTTAGTGTCTGTTTTTATATTTCTAGCTATTTTCTCTCATACTCTTTTTTTCCTTTCCTTATTACGCTTTTCATCACTCTTTGCTTTTACGATGTATCTTCTAATCTGCCACTCTACAACATTATATGCTTTGTCTTTTTGTTTGATACTATTTTGAACTTCCTTCATTAGCCACAGATGATGCATCTATCCTCTTTCTTTCTCAGTGGAATGTATCTTTTGAGTATTAAGAAATATCTTCTGAATGACTGCCACAGTATCCCTAATAAACTATCCTTTAACCTAGTTTCCCAAATCACTTCAGTCAGTTTTATCAAATTCTCATCATTGCTGTTATTTATTTTTAAAATAGTAGTTTTATTTCCCCATAAAGTAACTGTAAAATTCAGTCTTTTATGATCACTGCTACTAAGAGCATCTTTACTATCTCCCTAACCCTATCTCTATCCCTATCCCAACTCATTATGCATTATCAGATCAAGTATTGACTACTTTCTGGTTTATTCTTGAACATGTTGCTCTCAACAAACTTCCCAAAAGAACTTTATGAACTTGTCATTCAGACTACAGTTCTCAATCTGTTCCTCTAATTTTGCTGGATAAATAACCTGTAAGTCCTTAAATTCCCATTTGGAAATTTGAACAGCTATTTTCAAGAAGAAAATCAGCAACAACTGGAATTAGGAATCTAACAATGACCACAGTTGTTGGTAAAAACCAAATGTCATTTAGGGAACGAAACTGCCATTCTTACCTGGTCTGGCCTACGTGCAGCAATGAGGTTGACCTGTAACTGCCCTTTGGGCAATTAGGGATGGACAATAAATGCTGACCTAGCCAGCAATGTCCAAATCCTGTGAATGAATAAAAATTAAGTGACCCCAATTGCCTTCTTCACTATCCTGTTCTATCTGTGACTCCACTTTCAAGGAACCTGCACCCAAAGCTCTCTTTGTTTAGAAACACTCCTCTGGACCCTACCATTAAGTGTATAGGTTCATCTCTGATTTGCTCTCTCAAAATGCAACACCTCACATTTATCTAAATTAAACTTCATCAGCCACTCCTCAGTCCATCAGCCCACCTGATCAAGGTACATTATACTCTGAGATAAATTTCTCCACTGTCCATCACATACCAAGTTTGACATCATCTGCAAACTTACTAACCATTCCTCCTATATTCACATCAAAATTATTTATAAAAATGACAGTGGACCCAGTACCGATCCTTGTGTCACACCATTGGTCACAGAGCTCCAGTCTGAAAAACAACCCTCCACCAGTTCTGTCTCCTATCTTCATAATCAATTTTGTGTCCAAATGGCTAGTCCTCCCTGGACTCCATAAGATCTGACCTTGCTAATCAGGCTACCATGCGGTAATCTATAGACAGTGAAAATGGGCCTCGTGATCCTTCTGACCATTTGGGTTTTAAGCAGGAGGTGTCAGAAATGTTACCACAGGGATAATTGGCTTGTGACACCCAGCATTCAAAATGATGTCACTTTTTGAACTTTTGATGTTGGCTCTTCCTATTACTGTGAAGCAGAATTCCACATGGAAATATCAGCATTCATTTTGAGAATACTACAATACTACTATTGGGCAGTGTGGGCGGCACGGTGGCACAGTGGTTAGCACTGCTACCTCACAGCGCTACCTCAGGCGACTGACTGTGTGGAGTTTGCACGTTCTCCCCGTGTCTGCGTGGGTTTCCTCCGGGTGCTCCGGTTTCCTCCCACAATCCAAAGATGT
>NC_057742.1:19535175-19539193 GCF_004010195.1 Chiloscyllium plagiosum
GCAGTGGTTAGCACTGCTGCCTCACAGCGCCAGAGACCCGGGTTCAATTCCCGCCTCAGGCGACTGACTGTGTGGAGTTTGCACGTTCTCCCCGTGTCTGCGTGGGTTTCCTCCGGGTGCTCCGGTTTCCTCCCACAATCCAAAGATGTGCAGGTCAGGTGAATTGGCCATGCTAAATTGCCCGTAGTGTTAGGTAAGGGGTGAATGTGGGGGTATGGGTTGGTTGCGCTTCGGCGGGTCAGTGTGGACTTGTTGGGCCGAAGGGCCTGTTTCCACACTGTAATGTAATGTAATGTAATCTAATCTAAACATCCGAGATGTACAGCTGATGCTGTATAAAGCGCTGCTCAGACTGCACTTGGAATATTGTGAACAGTTTTGGGTTCCATATCCAAAGAAGGATATACTAGTCTTAGAGGGGGTTCGGGGACATTCAAAAGAATGATCCCGGGGATGAAGGACTTGTCATTTGAGGAGGAGTTAAGGTCTCTGGGTCTGTACTTGATGGACTTTAGAAAGATGAGAGATGGTTCTCATTAAAACTATAGAATACTGAGAGACCTGGATAGATTTGATGTGGAGAAGATGTTTCCACTAGTAGATGAGACTAGAACCTGACGGCACAGCCTCAGAGTGAGACAATGACCCTTTAGAACTGAGATGAGGAGGTATTCCTTCAGCCACAGGGTAGTGAATCTATGGAACTTATTGCCATAGAAGGCTGTGGAGCCCAAGTCTTTCAGACAGAGGTAGATAAGAACTTGAGTTGTAAGGGGACCAAGGGTTACAAGGGGAAGGCAATACAATGGGGTTGAGAATCATATCAGCCATAATCAAATGGTGCAGGCTCAATGGGCTGAACAGCCTAATTCTGCACCTATATCTTATGGCTTAATGACACATTAGACATGTCAGGCGTCCTAGGAAAGCCAGGCTCCAATTCCTCCAGAAGTCATGTCCACTCCTTTCTTCCTCTCCCTCAACTTCTCTTTACCTTCTCCCACTCCTCCACTATGTCTGCTATTTGAAGTCTTGGCTTTGTTGCAGGAATAAATATCTACTTTTGATTGATTGTCTTTATCAGTGTTGAGATGGAACAAGGAAAAGGTTTTGGAAGGAAGAGTGAGCCCCATACTAATTTGAAGGGTTATAAAATAGTGAATGCTCACATACGCAACTATTTTGGACCATTCTGATTTGTGTAGTTACCCAATATCTCCACAGTTTTATCCTCAAAGAGCCCTTACAGCTACACATAAAAGGCAAAAACAAAGAAAGATTGAGCTTACAATTGTTCGTGTATGTAGAACAATTTATGAAGTAATTTAACTACATTTTCATTATGTTTTTCAATGAAGGTTCACAGAATAACTGTTTGCATCATATCAGCATGTCGACCACAGAAGGAAAGAAAGCAGAGTGGCGTTAGTGTCTTACCTTCATTGTTCTGCTTGGGTGATTTTCATCTTTTTTACAACACAGCTCCACAGAGCATGGGGTTTCATGCTTTAGCCACCTCAGTCAATACCTGCCTCTGTGCAAAAGGAGGGGTGCTGTGGAGTCACACATATTTCTATCTCATCCAGGAAAACATGCAGACACTATTTGCTGCAAGTTGTGTGGATGGAAACCTGCATGGTAATTCATAACATACCACACAGAGTACAGACATATCATGCATGTACTTTGAGCAAGTAATTTGAGGTGGTATGGTGGCTCAATGGTTAGTACTGCTGCACACTTTCACAACATCAGCGACCCAAGTTCGATTCCAACCTTTGGTGACTCAGTGGACTTCCTACATTCTCCCTTGTATTGGATTCTGCCAGGTGCTCCGGTTTCTTCCACAGTCTAAAATATGCAGGTTAGGTGGATTGGCCAAACTAAATTGTCTATTGTGTCTAGGGATGTGCAATCTAAGTGGTTTGGCTGTGGTAAATGTAGGGTTATGGGGATAAGGTAAGGAGCTGCTTCTGAGTGGAATGCTCTTTGGAGAGCTAGTGCAGAGTTGGTGGGCCACAGTCTCTTTCAGTATTGTAGAGATTCTTTGATTCTGTAAGTTACGTGGATAAATGGGAACTTGAAGATGTGGTGTACTTGGATTTCCAAAAAGCATTTGATAAGGTGCCTCATCAAAGGTTATGATGCAAAATAAGAGCTTATAGTCGAGAGGGCAACAAATAATCATGGATAAATGGTTGGTTGGTCAACAGAGAATAGGAATAAATGGGTAATTTTCAGCATTGCAACGTGTGCCACAAAGATCAATGTTTGGGCCTCAACTATTTGCAATCCATGCACATGACTTAGTTGAAGAGATTACATCTATGATTTAAATTTTGTGATGACTCAAAGATAGGAAGGAAAGTAAATTGTGAGAACATCAGGAGTTTACAAAAAGGATTTGGATTGTTAAGCGAGTAGGCAAAAAACTGACAAATGGAGTATAATATGATAAAATATGAAATCATCCACTTTAGCGGGAAGAATAGTGAAAGAATATATTATTTAAATGGAGAAAGATTTTTAAATTCAAAAGTGCAGGAATTTCTGAGTTCTGGGTACATGAGCCAGGAACAAAAGGTGAGCATGCAGGTACAACAAGTGGCCAGGAAGACAAATAACATCAGGTTCATTGTCAGGAAAATGGAATATAAAGTAATGTGTTTTTCTCCAAATTTCATAGGGCATTGTTGAGACCAGATCTGGAGTATTCTGTACAGTTTTGGTCTCCTTAATTGACAAAAGATATAATATAGAATTAAAAATAGTTCACAAAATGTTCACTGGACCATCTCTTGGGATGACGTGGTTATCTGTTTTATTTCAGATTTCCTAAATTTGCAATATTTTTTCATTTTTGCACCTGCTCCTAGATTGAAGTCAAACTAAATGCATATCATTGAAATAAAACAAAATATATCAGAAAAGCATAAAAATTTAGTCAGCATCGGAGGAGAAAAGAAAGTTATAACGTTATGATATTGTCTCACAATACTCGCCCAAAACATTGGACCAGTGCTCTTGAAAATGGAAGTGCACCCTTGTAAGAAGAGATATTGAGTATGTAAGTTGGCTCGCTGAGCTTGAAGGTTTGGTTTTAGACATTTCGTCATCATACTAAGTAACATCATCAGTGAGAGTCTCTGGTGAAGCCCTGGTGGTATGTCCTACCTCTCTATTTATAGATTTTGGTTTCTTAAGGTGGGTGATGTCATTTACGGTTTTTTTTTCAAGTAAAGGTAGATGGGAACTATGTCGATGTGTTTATTTGTGGAGTTCTGGTTAGAATGTCATGCCTCTAAGAATTCTCGTGAGTGTTTGTTTCATCTGTCCTAAGATGTTGTGCTGGCCTAGTCAAAGTAGTGTCCTTCTTTTGTCTGTATGTATGGAAACTAGTGATAGTGGGTCATGCCTTTTGGTGGCTAGTTGGTGCTCATGTATCCTGGTGGCAAGTTTCCTGCTTGTTTGTCTGATGTAGTATTTTTTACAGTTCTTGCAAGGTATCTTGTAAATGATGTTAGTTTTGCTGGTAGTACCAATGGATCCTTTAGTTTCATTAGTCGCTGGTTAAGTGTGTGGGTAGATTTGTGGGATACTATGATGCCAAGGAAAAAGTATATAAGTACACAATGTTAGGTGGCAAGCCAGATGATTGGTCAGAACGTAAAGCCTAAATGAATGACTAAAAGTTTAATCACAAGGGAAAAATTAAGACAATGAGAAGGAGCTAACTAGGATTGCAAAAACATATAGAAACAGTTTCTACAAGCATTTAAAAAGAGAGTAGGTAAAATGAATGTTGGTCGTCTAGATTACTTACAGTGTGGAAACAGGCCCTTCGGCCCAACAAGTCCACACTGCCCCGCCGAAGCGCAACCCACCCATACCCCTACATTTACCCCTTACCTAACACTACAGGCCAATTCACCTGACTTGCACATCTTTGGACTGTGGGAGGAAACCGGAGCACCCGGAGGAAACCCACGCAGACACGGGGAGAACGTGCAAACTCCAC
>NC_057742.1:19541081-19545844 GCF_004010195.1 Chiloscyllium plagiosum
TTCAGCGGTCAGGGACATTCAGCCTCAGATCTTTGGGTAACCATTTTCCAAGGCAGACTTTGGGATACGCAATCACACAGAGTGGCCAAGCAGACGTTGATAGCCAAGTTCGAAACCCAAGAGGATGGTCTCAACCAGGACCTTGGGTTCATGTCAAACTATAGGTAACCCCACTACACTATACATTCTCTCTGACACACACACACTCTTACATACTCACACACTTACATACATGACCCTCTCTCATACAGACGCTCTCTCATACAAACACACATACACCCCATGCACTCATACCCACACACACACCCTCTCACAGGCTCATACCCCATCACACTCAGACACACTTTACCAAGCATATGCACACACTCTCTCATGCGCACTCATGCGCGCACACTCTCATGTACACACTCTCTCTTTCTCTCTCTCTCTCACATGGATGCCCACACACATATAAGTCTATGGGATGAATTTGCATTTGCAGAATTATATATGCAGATACATTCTATTTTGCTCAAAAAGCACACAATCTGCAGGCAGTCAAAATTTTGTAAATTCCTGCTTTCAAAATAGAACCAGTCTGATTTAAGATTGGGATACAGACAGTATCCAACTTCACACCTTTAATGCTGAGCTGAGATGTCACTTTTTTTTAACAAAATCTTGTTGTCTCGAGAATGTGACTTTAAAAAAGTTCTGGGATTTACATTTTAATGACCCAAAACCTGCAACCCATTCTAAAAGATGAAAGACTTAACATCAATCTAGGTTTGTTCAATAAATCATTTCAGTTGCACTACATTGTAATCTTTTGTTCTAAATTCTGTCTTCTGAAGTTACCTGATGGAGGAGCAGCGCTCCGAAAGCTGGTGCTTCCCAGTAAACCTGTTGGACTACAACCTGGTGTTGTGTGATTTTTAACTTCGCCCGCTCCTGTCCAACATCGGCACCCCCACCTCATGGCTTTTATGAGACGATTATTTATGCGAACATTGATGGGAATATGTTATTAATCTAGATCATCGCAACTTAACAAGATCTTGCCCTCAAACAGCACATGATTTGGTTGCCAACAGTCTGTACACTCAGGAGTGCATCTGTCGGTAACAACAGCGACTTCAGCGTCAGAGGACTGACATTTCAAATGGTTCGGGGTTTCTGCTTTGACTGGAAAGCGCCGTATGGAGAATGAAGTTTGTCCTCATTGGTTTGCTGTCGGACACTAAAAAAAAACAGTGAGCCAAAGTGTTTTTGAGTCATTGAGCTGGGAGAAGGTGTAGGTCAGGGAAGTGAGAGAGACCTCCGGGGGTATCTGCCTGGGTTGTACTGGATTTCACTGAAACGATGGAGCCTCTCCACATGCACGGCGTCCGGGTCGCTGAGAGTTTGCAGCAAACGCTCGGCAGCTTTGAGAAGAGTTTGTTGTGGATGAGTTGGATCGGAGACCCCAAAGCTTCCTTCTTTATTTATTTCCCCGTCACCTACTTCCTCAGCAAAAAGATCGGGATATCGGTTTTGTGGATTACCGTAATTACCGAATGGTTAAATCTAACTTTCAAATGGTAGGATCTTCCCTGTATATTAACCTGGCTTGTTCTCATTAGCGTCTTTCACTCTCTGCTCAGAATAGTACCTCTTTCCCCCTCTCTCTCTCCCTCTCTCATTTCTCCCCATTCCACCACCATCAGAAGTGATTTTGTCGGTAAAAGGCAGATAATTGCCGGTGCAACCTAATGGCCCCATCATTTATTTGAAGACGGAACTAGTGATGATTAATGGCAGGGTTTTGCTGCAACTTTGGAAGTGGCGAGACGTTCATTCTTTGCCCCGGCCTCTCGCTCCGTTGCTTTAGTGGATGTTGAAGGCGCTTTCAGAGTTTCAGCTCACTAAACCAGTCCTAGTGTCTAAGGAGATCCATCCTCAATTGATAGTCCCTCGTCCTCTCATGTCTGTTTAAGGAACATTGTAAAATGGCTGCCAAATCATCGCCGATGGGAGTCACTTCATTGAAAAGTCTTTCACATTTCGTGCTGAGAAATATCTAACTGCAAGTATAATAGGAAATTGTAAGTGGGATGCACTTTTTCTTAAAGGAGGATGTAGGTGTCCAGCTGCATGAATAAGTAAGAAATGAAGAAGTTGGGTAGGCCAACTAATAATGATTTCAGTAATCTCCTGACTGTTAAACTTAAAGCTAAACGTAACATGTTGTTTGTGATCATATTTTTCTGCTTGTTTACCCACTGTAGGGTGACCATTTTTAGTGGGTTGTCTTCCGAGAGGTTTCATCATTTCCTTCTCCTTTCATAACTGCCCTTGCCCTGACTCAGCCTCCACTGATTGTCCAACCCCTCCACACACACACCATGCCGTTTTTCCCATGAAAACTGGAAAGTGAATAGGCCTTTCGTTTCCTGATCAGTTGGTTTTAAACAGTTAGTGAGTCCATTCTTACTCATCAGTGTCTTACACCTAATAAACAAAAGCATTGTGAAAGATTTATTAATAATGTTCCTCAGTTTAACAGTCCTGAAGTGTAATCTCCAATTCCTGGATTTTCTCAGGTTATCCCGGGAATGGTATTTCCAGGTCTCTACAGTATCATTGCTTTCCTGTTCTTACTTATGGGATGCTACATTAGAAAATAAACTTTCAGAGTAGCAGGGAGGGTTGCACACTGTGGTTACAGTTCACCATTGATCCAGATAATTCATGGAATGTAAAAAAGAAAGTAAAGTTGCCATAGTTTTACC
Organism: Chiloscyllium plagiosum; assembly: GCF_004010195.1. Classification (NCBI taxonomy): domain Eukaryota; kingdom Metazoa; phylum Chordata; class Chondrichthyes; order Orectolobiformes; family Hemiscylliidae; genus Chiloscyllium; species Chiloscyllium plagiosum. The sequence goes on from NC_057742.1 coordinate 19,543,832, forward strand.
AATTCATAGGGGTGTTCTCTGAGTGAGAGAGAGAGAGAAATAAATAACTTGCATTGGTTAACCCTCCAAACTGGTCAGACCACATATGGAATATTGTGTGCAGTTTTGGGCCCCATATCCTAGTAAGGATGCACTGGCCCTGGAATGTGTTCAGAGGGGGTTCATGAAAATGATCCCAGGAATGAAAAGCTTAAAATATAAGGAATGTTTGAGAACTCTGGATCTACACTCGATTAAGTCTAGAAGGATGAGGGGAGATCTAATTGAAATATTCAGAATACTGAATGGCCTGGACAGAGTAGATGTTTGGAAGATGTTTCCATTGGTAAGAGAGACCAGGACCTGAGGGCACAGCCTTAGATTAAAGGGAAGACCTTTTAGAATGGAGATAAAGAGTTATTTCTTCAATCAGAGTGGTAAATCTATGGAATTCATTGCCACCGAATACTCTGAGGACTAGTCATTGAGTGTATTTCAGACTGAGATAGATAGGTTCTTGAGTATCAAGGGTTACGGGGAGAAAGCAGGAGAATAAGGTTGAGAAGCTTATCAGCCATGATTGAATGGCGGAGCAGACTCAGTGGCTGAATGGCCTAATTTCTGCTCCTCTGTCTTATGATCTTATGATGGTTTAACCAGAGGGTCACTATGCCTTAGGTAAGGGGAGAGGTTGAGTAGGAGAATTCTTCATTGTAACCTCAGCTGGTGTGGAGGGTTAACCCATGCTGTTGACATCCCTTTGTACTGCAGACCAGCTGTCCAACTAACTAAGTTAACCCACCCTCAAATGGCAGAGGATGACTTCTGGGTTATGGGCCTAGCATGCTCTTGCTGTGCCATTCTGCTGCCTTAGTTAATAAATACTTCCCATTAAACAATTATTTTATACTTTTTTATGTCTTATTTAGAGTTCCAAATATTCTTGTAAGTTGTATAGCAGTACAGCTGAGAATGAAAAAGGATGGGCCAGGAGGCTCTCAAGTTGAGTTGTGCAGTTTTGTTTGACCAGGGTGAGAGCTATTGGTTGGTCTCAACAATGTTGGACCATGCAAGAACAATATATTGGTTAAAATTTCCCTGTTGATTATTACTGTTGAGTAGATCCTGCTGTCATGTTTTTGGAAAAAAAATGAGAGTAGGTGTAGGCTGTTCAGTACCCCAACCAATTCTGTCCTTAAAGCTGTCTTGTGGTGCAGTGGTAGTGTCCATAAATCTGAGTGAAGACCACAAGATTCAAGTCCCATCTGTTCTGAAGTTGTGTATTAACACCCCTGACCAGGTTGATTGGAAAATATCTGTTCAGTCATTGACTGACATCTTGCTGATCTGTGATTTAAATCTTTATGCCCACCCTTGCCACATGTCTCTGAATACCTTGGACAGATATTGTTAACTAACCTCAGATTTATATTGAACAATTAATCTAACATTAATTACCATTTGTGAAAGAAGCAGACACTGCCATTGCTAATGATCTCCCTTAACATAATTTTTCTGCACTATCTTCATATCTGTTGCTGTAATTAGTATCTAGTAATCTACTGATCTGTCTCTTGAATATTCTCGATGACAGCTCTCTGGGGTGAGAATTCCAAAGATTTACTACCATTTGAGTGATCACTCCTAAATGACTTGCCCCTACTTCTAAAACTGTGCCCCCTGTTTCTAGATCACACCCACACACCCACAAACTGATCTATCTTTGTCTTAAATATGCTCGATGACTTGGCCTCCACAGCCCTCTGCAGCAATGAGTTCCACAGATTAACCACCCTCTGGCTGAAGAATTGCTCCTCACCTCAGTTCTAAAGGGTCGCTCCTTCAATCTGAGGTTGTGTACTGAGCTGCTAGTCTCTCCGACTACTGGAAACCCTTCGTTCCTTTCCCAGGAAATTCCTTCCCACTGGCTGCGCTACCTCTTGCTATTGCCTCATCTCCATCAACTCTCACCACCGGTATATAGCTCAGGTTCCCACCCCCCTGCCATACTAGTTTAAACCCTCCTGAACCACT
>NC_057742.1:19546909-19558400 GCF_004010195.1 Chiloscyllium plagiosum
GTCATGTCACATTCTGCAGGAGGAGCAAGCAACTGCCCTAGCATCCATACTCCACTTATCTGAACACCCACACAATACTAAACAAGAAAGCTTAATTCAATTGCTATAAAATCAAGCAATAAACTTATATTCAATAAAGGAAGTTTAGAAATGAACCGTACCTTGTTAACTTGGTTAGAGGAGGAGGGCGGGTGGGAGATGCTCTTTGTACAGATCTTTTAGTTTGTAGCCTGTAAATATATTCCCTCCTTACATTCAATCTGAATTTAATATATAACAATCAAATTGGTGGCAATCACCAATCAAAGAACTTATGGTTCACCTGATATGTTAGTCTTTTGTTCTGGGCTCTCAATCCTGAACTTCAGTTTAGCCTGTCTGAAAAAAAAACATCTTTATTATCATCAAGTTTGATGGATTTTGTGAAGTTCTCCAGTTCTTTGCGGTATTTCTGGTAGATTGTACAAATCTATGAAGCATATAGGAACATAAGATTCCTGCTGCCTGGTATACAATGACCTTAGTTTTGGGTTCAAGACCCTAATGCTTAAACACTCTTGATCTTGGTTGACTGAAGGCTGAGCTGACATATTGGAGGTGATGATGAATTTTATTATCAATGTTTGCCTGTGTCAAGAGGAAGGTTTCAAGTTGGAATGATGCACTTTTTTGTGGATCTTGTCATTGATCTTAACCAACATGGGGAGTTGTTGTACCATGGGAACTGGTCCGAAGACACTTTAGTTTTCCAGATCTTTGTACCTTTCTATTAATTATCAATGATTTATATACTTGGACTTGCAAATGTTTTCTCCTTTACAGCTGCTAGTTTCTCACCATTTCGAAAGTACTCTAATTTATCTTCCTTCAATTCAAAACTGATGACATCACACTTGCCTACATTAAACCCCATTTGCCATAGTTTTGCCCACTCCTGTAATCTATTTCATTTGCAGCCAGATGCTAACACATTCACTTTCTGTCCCACCTAAATTATTGTCATCTGCAGATTTGAACGTACAAATTTGTACTTCACATTTATTAATGATTTGGATGAAAAGAATTGATACTGGGAAACATACATTGTTACATCATGCCCATCTGAGTGTATATCCTTTATTAACACTCTCTACCTCCTACTTTACAACCACAGCATTGTTAAATGGTAGAGCAGGCTCAAGGGGCCAAGTGGCTTTGACTTTATTTGTTCATAGAAAGTGGGTGTCTCTGGCTGGTCCAACATTTATTGGCCAAGAGAGTAGCTTAGAGCCAACCACATTACTATGGGTTTTGAGTCATAAGTAGGCCAAACCGAGTAAGTTAATCGCCATTAGACCTTCAACAAATCAGGGAGGTTTTGTCAAGCTGGATATTAATTGATGTGGTTTTGAATTTTTGAGTGTACTGAGGAGCTGATGCATATACCACAGTCTAGCATAAAACAAAATTTGAAATATTTTTATAAGTACATTTCAGTCATTAATATCAGATTACTGAGTGATGGATTAATATTGTAATAATGGTAATTTCTTGCAGTTATCCATTTTCAGATGAATTAATCAAACTACCAAGTTACTACTTTTTAATTATTTCAAGAAATATTTTTAAAGACAATTATAAAAAAGGTTTAAAAGGACTGCCTGAATGGGCTGCAACATAGTAGAATATGCATTTGTCAATATACAAATGAAGTGAGTTTGACCAGAAACGTTGGGAATGTCTATGGATGTTCTAGAACACTTTAATGATTATAAATTGCACTCGAATCACTCATTGTACTCAAAGCACCAACTTTGTCAGGCAACTCATAGAATCATAGAGATGTACAGCACTGAAACAGACCCTTTGGTCCAACTCGTCCATGCCGACCAGATATCCTAAACTAATCTAGTCCTATTTGACAGCACGTCCCATAACCCTCCAAACCCATCCTATTCATATATTCATCCAGATTTTTTTTAAACATTGTAGTTGTACCAGCCACCACCACTTTCTGTAGCAGCTTATTCCATACATGCATCACTCTGTATTAAAATGTTGCCCCTTAGGTCCCTTTTAAATTTTTCCCCCCTCACTCTCTAAACCTATGCCCTCTAGTTCTGGATCCCCCCACCTCAGGGAAAATACCTTGTCTATTTACCCTAAACATGCCCCTCATGATTTTCTAAACCTCTATAAGGTCACCCCTCAGCTCCAGGGAAAACAGCCCCAGCCTATTCAACCTCTCTGTGTAGCTCAAACCCTCCAACCCTGGCAACATCCTTGTAAATATTTTCTGAGCCCTTTTGAGTTTCACAATATCCTTCCAATAAAAGGGAGACTGAAGTTGTACATTTGCTTTTGAAGTAATTTACTTCAAGTAATTTACTTCAAAAGCCCTTTAAGAAAATCTTGATAATCAAAGAGAACATTTTAATTCATAGTCTATGTTTTTTCAGATCAATTCTAAATGGTTTGTACATTTCTAATAGGTTGTTCTTTGGCGAGCGTCCGTTTTGGTGGATTCATGAATCCGGGGTCTACAGTGAGCAGCAGATGCCCAAATTAAAACAATTTTACTCCTCCTGTGAAACTGGACCAGGTTTGTCTAAATAAAGTGCTGTGCCAATCCTGCAAACAGGTTGGCCATTTTTATCTTTTTTTCAGTTAAAGTGATAACTGAAATTGATACCCAAATTTCTACATCTTATTTCTAAGAGACAACGTTTCTTTAAGATAGAGTTCTCTTTCAATTTTTCGATACACTTTCTCTCCTGTTAAAGAACCATTTTAAATTATTACGTTGAACAGATCTTAACAAAATTGAATCAGACAGCTTGAAATCACATTTTTATTGATAATTAATTATTCAAAATTGAAAATTAACTATCCTCTTGCTATTTACAAGAGATTTGAATCGATGAATTCAATTTCAGTGAATCACTATTCAGTTGAACACTGAGCCAGATTTCAGGGGATTTGAGCCAACTTCACAAACCTTTCAAAAATGATGGGTAGGACTTGGATGTGGAAGCCTCAACCCCATTTTTGACCGATCCTATTTTTCCAGCAGGAAAAAAGGAGCACGGCATGACTCTCATCAGTGGGAAACCTAAACTCGGAATAGCCATTTAAAAGGAGTGCTAACTTAAAAAAAACATTTTGGCTGTTCCATGTACCTTAGTCAGTAATGTGGGAATCTCATGTATATGGAGTAGTTGTAAATGGCTTGAAGGAGAGGTAGGCCTGTTTAAGCATTATGATTTGAAATTATTCAAATCCTTTGCTCTTTAAAAATTGGAAATAAACCAAATTGAAGATGTCAGTTAGAGTTATAAAAAAAGCACCCTTTGCTGAAATGCTTTGAGCGACTGGTCATCTGGCAATTTCAATGGAATTTTATTGTTGACCTTTCCTAAGAACTGATATCACAGTTGAGGTCTTTATAAGTGCTTGATTTCGTTTCAAAGACTACAAAATCATTTACACCCCAACAGGGGTCAAAATGAAATATTAATTGTTCAAAAAAAAATTAATTGACTTTAATGGGGTTTCTCAGTAGAAGTTTGTTTATTTTATAGTAGACTGAATATTTGAGGGGCTTTAAAGATTTGAACTGGGAATTATGAATATGACTTTTTCAATATCAAGTATGTAGGGGTATGAGCTCTATTATATTGTAAATGTTTCCTGCAACTTATCTCCATTGCAAAGTGGCATTTTTGGAATGTTCCAAACAGAAATTTACTTAAATGAATTCTTGATTTCAAAGCTGAACCTTTCATTTGAAGATGCACATGAAGAATTTATATCTCTAATGGAGTAAATGGAGCATCTGCAGACCTCACTTTCTCCCTGGCCCTGTATCCTGCCCCACCTCTTCATTCCATTTAAACATAATATAAAACAGAGGGCAGGATTTCACATATCCAGTCTGGCAGTTTTGAAGGCGAGAAAGGCTCATAAATTCCAGCATGTTGCCTTCCTCACCAACCTCAAATGTCATAGTGAAGTCGGAGGATGATAAAGGTATCAGGCAGGACACCTGGCCTTGTGTGTTTGGAGGTTGCTATGTGCTCAATTATTCAGCATTTGAAGGTCTCATCTCTCCCCTTCTGGTATTTTACTTGTGGATATAGAAGGCCCATGCTTTCTGGAGGTTTTAGCCAGTATCATGCAAATTGAGGTGTAAGGAAGCCTTCTTTATGGTCAAATGCCCCCCCCCCCCCCCCCCCCCCCGGCAGGATTTCACATATCCAGTCTGGCAGTTTTGAAGGCGAGAAAGGCTCATAAATTCCAGCATGTTGCCTTCCTCACCAACCTCAAATGTCATAGTGAAGTCGGAGGATGATAAAGGTATCAGGCAGGACACCTGGCCTTGTGTGTTTGGAGGTTGCTATGTGCTCAATTATTCAGCATTTGAAGGTCTCATCTCTCCCCTTCTGGTATTTTACTTGTGGATATAGAAGGCCCATGCTTTCTGGAGGTTTTAGCCAGTATCATGCAAATTGAGGTGTAAGGAAGCCTTCTTTATGGTCAAATGCCCCCCCCACCCCCCTGACCTCAAGTCATTCTGCTGTCCTGGGCACCCCCCCACACCACTGTGGAAGCTGCCAGCATGGCCCCAGTGATTCTTTCCTAAATCTACTTCAAGTCCAGGCTTGTCTCCATTTGTACTGCCAATAATCCCAGGAGAGGCCACCACTTTTGCCTGATACTGCTATGACTACAGTGCTGCTGGCCGTTCAATTGGCAACTCCCTCAGGCAGGACTTTACTCCTGAAATAGGGGTAGAAGTCTCCTCTTAATGCAATTAACCCTGCCATTAGTGTTAAAATGCTGAAGGACAGCCATCACTATGGCAGACTGGATCATCAACACCTTTTTGAATGAGTGGTTTGGAACCATGGCTCCCCTAAAACCCACCTTATTGGAGTTCACGACTTTTGGATCTACTCTGGTCAATAGCCAAAACTGATGGTTTTCTGCCCCAGTGATTAATTCTATACACCTTGTGGAATTTTCTTGGAAAGAGCTCCAACATTGTTTCCTCTATTGCACTGCTGTTTAACTAACACACTCAGTTGCCCCCACTTTACCTTTGAATTCTAATGCCTTATTTATCACCAATCCTGATTATCATGCCTATGTATTCTTGCCTGTCATGTTTCTCATGTCTGTTCGCATGCAGTTATTGATTATCATTCTGGATCTGAGCCAATTCTCCTTATCACTTTTTCTTGTTTCTACTTAAACCTCCTGGACTCATCCCTCCAGTTGTCCTGCCTGTGTTTTTTTTTCTCTGCTTGGCTACTTTGTCATCTCAAATCCCAACCCCAATATTTCAGCATTCACTGACCGTTGTCCTCTCTCACTGCCATCCTGGGCTTGCCGCCCATTTGGGTTAACTTTCAACTTTGGTCTGTGTTGCTCTTGCTCTTCTCCAAAAGGCCCATTTAAGACACTCACTGCTATTGCCTTGTGAACAATAACTTGAACGGCCCTTTCATATTGTCCTTTACTGTTTGGTGTGTGCTATTGTTGATTAGCACATTGACATCTATGTTGCAGGTGCTGAGTGTCAACTCTCCGATACCTCCTCCTATCTTCCCCAGGACCATGACTCCACCATGCAACGTCAGACCATTGTATCAAAAATGGTCACTGCATGGGCCCCAGTAATGCCTATCTCTTTGTGGAGTATGTGGAAGATTCCAGCCCCCACCCCAACCCTTTCTCCAATATACCAATGATAGCATTGGTGCTGATTCCCTCTCTCGTACAGAATTGGAAATGTTTATCGATTTGATTTCTAATTTCCACCCTGCCCTCGCTTTCACCTGGTTCATCTCTGACTCCTTCCGTCTGTTCCTCGACATCTCTGTTTATATTTCTGGAGATAGACTGGCCACTAATATCCAGTATAAATCCACTGACCCCCACAGTTAACCTGGACTGTACATCCTTGCCCCCTGCTTCCTATAAAGCACTTATTCTATTCTCCCAGCTCTTCTGTTTCCATTGCATATGTTTTGATGATGCCAACTTTGTTAAGGAGGCCTCCAAATTGTCCACCACCTTCCTCAACAGAGGATTCCCCAGCATTGCCCAAGACAGGGCCTTCAACCGGGTTTGACCCACTTCCTGCACTTCGGTCCTGACTTCTTCTCTTCAATCCCACAACAGTGATAGGGTTCCCCTTGTCCTTTAAAAATCATCCCACCAGCATTCGCATCCAGAAAATCATTAGCTGTCATTCCGACACCTCCAGCGAGATGCCACCACCAGACACATATTCCCCCCCCTCCCTTATCTGTCTTCTGCAGGGACTCTTCCATCTGGGGCACTATGGTCCACTCTTCCTTCACTCCAAACACACTCCCCACAGCTCCACGGCACGTTCCCCTGCAATTGCTAAAGGTGTAACACTTTCACATTTATCTTCTCCGTCCTTGATATCCAAGTGCCCAAACATACCTTCCAAGTGAAGCAGCACTTTACCTGCACTTCTCACAATCTAGTCTACTGCATTCGCTGCTCGTAATGTGGTCTCCTCTACTCTGGGGAAATGAAGCGTAGACTGGGTGACGGCTTTGCAGAGCATTTACATTCTGCCCACAAAAAAAACCCGAGCTTCCAGTTGCCTGTCACTTCAACACACCACCCTGTTCCCTTGTCAACATTCTGTGCTCCATTGAAAGCTGGAAGAACAACATCTCATTTTCCATTTGGGGACCCTACAGCCTTCAAGATTCAATATCAAGTTCCATAATTTTAGAGTCTGAATTCTCCTATGTCCCAGCCCCACTCCAAACACCAGGCCTTGTGATCACATAGTCTGCAGCTATGCAGAACCCACTATCAGCCACTAACAGTGCCCTTTACCAGCGATTCACCCTTCTAGCCAGATCGTTACCCAATCCTTTGTCTGTCCAACTGTTCTCTTTCCTTGGGCTCTCCTGTCTATTGTTTACTACTTATCCCCTTCCCCACACTCTCTTCTGCATAAAAATTGACATTTTCCTTGCTCTGATCAGTTCTAAGGAAGGGTCACTGGACCTGAAATGTTAACTTTGATTTCTCTTCACGATGCTGCCAGACCTGCTGAGCTTTTCCAGCACCTTCTGTATTAATTCTTTCTTGGTGAACTCCCCACTTTGGGACAAATACAGAAATTGCCAGGACTTAAGTCCTAGTTGCTAACAGCTCCGATGAACAGTCACTGAACTAGAAATGTTAACTCTGCTTTCTTCCGACAGATGATGCTAGACCTACTGAGGTTTGTCAGCAACTCCAGTTTTTCTTTTCAGATCTCGAGCATCCGCAGTTAGAGTCATAGTACAGCACAGAAACAGACCCTTTAGTCCAACTTGTCCATGCTGACCAGATATCCTAACCCAATCCAGTCCCATTTGCCAGCACCTGGCCCATATCCCTTCCTACTGATATACCCATCCAGATGCCTTTTAAATGTTATAATTTTACCAGCCTCCACCACTTCCTCTGCCAGCTCATTCCATACATGCACCACCCTCTGTGTGAAAATGTTGCCCCTTGGGTCCTTTTTAAATTTTTCCCCTCTTACCCTAAACATACGTCCTCTAGTTCTGGAAACTCCCACCCAAAGAAAAGACCCTGTCTATTTACCCTATCCATGTCCTTCATAATTTTGTAAACCTCTATAAGGTCACCCTTCAGCTTCTGACGCTCCAGGGAAAACAGCCCCAGCCTATTCAGCCTCTCTCTGTTGTCAAAATCCTCCAACCCTGGCAACCTTATAAATCTTTTCTGAACCCTTTCAAGTTTCACAACTTCTGTCCGATAGGAGGGAGACCAGAATTTCTTCTGTTTTTCTGTACTTCTGTTTTATTTTGTACTCTGTGAGTCCATTCTGTGAACTCTGTTAGTAGATTGACTTTCGCTCTCCCTCACTGTTTCTTCCTCTGGAATCTCTGATGACTTGGGAATAAGGCCTTTGCCATCCATGAGCTTAATGAGAATCTGAGTGTTAAAATATACCCTGTTCTGCTGCTTGCTTTGCTCAAACTGCTTGTTTTCACTCCTGTAACATTGCTAACTCATCCTGACTCAGCTCATCTGCTGCTAAAACCATTGTTCAAGCAATCTATTTCATGACACTCCTGTGATATGCCTTATGACGTTCCAGTGCATTAAAAGTGCAAGCTGGTGTGATTCCTCAGTAAACGTTATTTGACCTGTTGTTGCATTACTGGTGTGTCCTATCTGTCAATACTGACCTTGGTCAGGCCAGTAATTAATGAAGAAATCCTTACTGAAGGATTTTTAACCATCATTGCAAATGTGTGGAATTTAATTTGCATTTAATTATTTTGAAATAATATAGATTACCCATTGACAAGTAGTAGTATGGGAATGGTTCCACTACATGTTGATCTTTCAGTCAGGTCTCTATTGTTGATGTACATGTAACCCCAAAACTAACAATGACTACTGTTCTAGCTCTTTCAATAGATGTACTTTTGATTTTCAACATATGTCAAAAATGGGAGTGACTGAGTTAAGCCATTGGTCAAAGGGACACATGGCTAGATCTCTACTATTGTAATGATGCAAACTATACCTCTTACATACACAGACATTTTAATAATTAAGACTGAGATGCTATGAATTTCCCAGGTGTGCACCAACCCACTGCACAATGAGGATAGCTCAGATTCAACACCTTCAATCAGTTCTAGATGTAGGTTTGCTCGCTGAGTTGGAAGGTTCCTTTTTCATGGAAACAAACCTTCCAGCTCAGTGAGCAAACTTACATCTAGAACCTCAACCAGAGCTACAAATCTTCTAAAAAAAACTTGCTAACACCTTCAATCAGTCTTATTATTAAACTTTTTTTGTGATTTGGTGAATAACATACTGGCTCTCTTGCTGTGTTTGTGTTACTTTAGGTAGTCCGTCGGGTCATGCTATGATCACGGGTGCAGCCTGGTGGGTTATGATGACCACATTTTCCACATTCATTTATGACCGCACCAGAAGGTTTGTGTGGCTTGAACTGTCAAAAATCAATGTATTGTACAACACAGGGTGCATAAATTTAAGTTTCATTCCTTTCACTCACCAACAATTTCCTTATCGTTTTCTGAAGGAGTCACTTCTTGTGCACATTAGCTGGTCCCCCCTTTATTGTGTATTATTCTCATGTAAACCAAAGCATTGGCAGATTATTTGAACACATTGGGCCTAATATGTCAGCTTATTGTGCCCAATGTGTTCAAATAATCTGCCAGTTAAACTGAAGTTATAACTTGTATACAATTGGCAAGTATCATCTGTTAGTGGTTGTAAGTTGTCGCGACCAAACGATTTGCTTAAACCCAGCCTTGTTAGGTTAAGCCACATTTTTTGGAACAGTTGCTGGAGTTTGACTATTAATCTCCCAAAACTATTTAATCTTGATTACTGCTGGATAAGTGAGTGTTCCCTATTTCCCCAACACAGAATTTTTAAAAATTCTTTCAGGGGATGTGGGATTCACTACCTGGGCCAGCATTTTTTACCCAACCCCAGTTGCCCTTGGTGAGCTGCCTTCTGGAACCATTGTGGGCCATTTGGTGTAGCACACTCAAGGTGCTGTTAGGGTGGCAGTTCCAGGATTTTGACTTGGTGACACTGAAAGAACAGCGATACATTTCTAAGTCAGGATGCTGAGTGGCTTCGAGGAGAATTTACATGTGATGGTGCTCCCTATATCTCCTGCCCTTGTGCTTCAACATAGTAGTGGTAATGGTTTTCCATTGAATCCACAGAATCCCTATAGTGTGGAAACGGGCCATTTGGCTCGACAAGTCCACACCAATCCTCTGAAGACCATCCCACCCAGACCCATCTCTCCACCCTAACTCTGTAACCCTGCATTTCCCATGACTGACACTCCCAGCCTATACATCCCTGAACACTATTGGTAATTTAACATGGTCAATCCACCTAACTTGCACATCATTGGAATGTGGGAGGAAACTGGAGCACCCAGCAGAAACCCTCGTAGAGACGGGGAGAAGGTGCAAACTCCATACAAACGGTCACCCGAAGGTGGAATTTAACCTAGGTCCCTGGCACTGTGAGGCAGCAGTGCTAACCACTGAGCCACCGTGTCGTCTGGAAGGTGCTGTCTGATGAACCGAGTGAATTTCTGCAGGGTATGTTGTAGATAATACCCACTACCACTCATGACTGTCAGCGGTGGAGGAAGTGAATATTTGTGGGTGTTGCGCCAATCAAACAGGCTGCTTTGTCCTGGATGATGTCAAGCTTCTTGAGTGTTGTTGGAGCTGCATCATCCAGAGAAGCGGAGAGATATTCCAAAACCCTGCCCTGACTTCTGCCTTGTAGATGCATCTAAGGCAGGCAGATTGGCGAGGATGACTCCGTCTAGCAGCAATATCCTTTAGAATAAACTTTGAAAGTTTTAACAATTATCCTATTGTCTAATTAACATCGATTTTTAATCTCTTTTAAGCTCAGTGGCAAAGAACGCTCCCGTCGTATTGTACATTGTGATGTTGCTCGCAATTGGCGTCTCTCGAATATTTATTCTGGCTCATTTTCCACATCAAGTACTTGGTGGAATATTTACAGGTTAGAGCTTTAATTGCAAAATGTTCAGTGATCTGTGGGTGGATGGGAGATTCTATAATTCAAATAGTTGTGTTGATAGTCCTGATAATTGTATTACGTTTTAATTTGTAATTTCTTCCTTTTCTGCTTGAAGTATATACCTATACCACCAGAATGGTGGCAAACCAATCTGTCTCAAGCAGCTACTAGTGTTTACCGGAACCATTTGCATAGCAGTTAATGTCAGCACCTTTGGCAATGCCATCACCAGGAAAGCAAGTATTTATAACCTCATGCCATGACCAAGATATTGGTTGTAAATCCTTCTATAACGGCTCAACTAAGCCAGCAGTATTTGTATGATGTTTATTTTAAACAAATTCAGGTAGATATTGTAGTTTGTATTCTCTTGAAGGCATTGTCTGCAGATGGGCATGTTTAGTGTAGTGAACGTCTCAAGCTCTTGCAATAGATATGTAATGTGGTGAAACAAAAATACACAATACACTGCATCCTGGAGTTGGATGAACTGAGGATTATTCGAGAGGCTGAGAAGGTGATAGATAGAAGCTACAGGGACATAGTTACGCCAGAGAACAGAGGTAGCTGGGTAACAGTTAGAGGTGGGAAGGGGAGGAAGCAGGCAGTGCAGGGATCCCCTGTAGTCATTCCCCTATACAATAGGTATACCGCTTTGGATACTGGTGGGGGGGACAGCCTAGCAGGGGTAAGCTGCAGTGACCGGGTCTGTGGCGTGAGGTCTGGCTCTGAGATTCGGAAGGGAAAGGGGGAGAGGAGGAGAGTGCTAGTTATAGGAGACTCTCTAGTTAGAGGGACGGACAGGCGATTCTGTGGGCATGGGCGAGACTCTAGGATGGTTTATTGCCTCCCGGGTGCCAGGTTCCGAGACGTC
>NC_057742.1:19558854-19663757 GCF_004010195.1 Chiloscyllium plagiosum
TCTGACCTCAGTGTTGGGAAAGATGCTGGAGTCTATTATAAAGGATGAAATTATGACACATCTGGATAGTAGTAACAGGATAGGTCAGAGTCTGCATGGATTTATGAAGGGGAAATCATGCTTGACTAATCTTCTGGAATTTTTTGAGGATGTAACTCTGAAGATGGACGAGGGAGATCCAGTAGATGTAGTGTACCTGGACTTTCAGAAAGCTTTTGATAAAGTCCCACATAGGAGGTTAGTGAGCAAAATTAGAGCGCATGGTATTGGGGGCAAAGTACTAGATTGGATTGAAAGTTGGTTGGCTAATAGGAAACAAAGAGTAGTGATAAACGGCTCCATTTCGGAATGGCAGGCAGTCACCAATGGGGTACCGCAGGGATCAGTGCTGGGACCGCAGTTTTTTACAATATATGTTAATGATATAGAAGGTGGTATTAGTAATAACATTAGCAAATTTGCTGATGATACAAAGCTGGGTGGCAGGGTGAAATGTGAGGAGGATGTTAGGCGATTACAAGGTGACCTGGACAAGTTAGGTGAGTGGTCAGATGCATGGCAGATGCAGTTTAATGTGGATAAATGTATGGTTATCCACTTGGTTGGCAAGAACAGGAAGGCAGATTACGACCTAATTGGAATCAATTTAGGTAAAGGGGCAGTACAGAGAGATCTGGGTGTTCTTGTACACCAGTCAATGAAGGAGCATAAGTTGGGAGCATAGGCTGTCGGGGAAGGATGTCGTGGAAATGTGGAACTTTTTCAAGGAACAGATACGACGTGTCCTTGATATGTATGTACCGGTCAGGCAGGAAAGAAATGGTCGTGTGAGGGAACCTTGGTTGACGAGGGAGGTTGAATGTCTTGTAAAGAGGAAGAAGGAGGCTTACATAAGGTTGAGGAAACAGGGTTCAGACAGAGCAGTGGAGGGATACAGGATATTGATAGAGGCTTATAAGATGATCAGAGGAATAGATAGAGTAGACAGTCAGAAACTTTTTCCCCGGGTACAACAGAGTGTTACAAGGGGACATAAATTTAAGGTGAAGGGTGGAAAGTATAGGGGTGGGTTCTTTACCCAGAGAGTGGTGGGGGCATGGAATGCGCTGCTTGTGGGAGCGGTAGAGTCAGAATCTTTGGTGACCTTTAAGCGGCAATTGGATAGGTACATGGATGGGTGCTTAAGCTAGGACAAATGTTCGACACAACATCGTGGGCCGAAGGGCCTGTTATGTGCTGTATTGTTCTATGTTCTATGTTCTAAAAATGTTTAATGCCTGATTCAAGGAACTCAAATACATCTTTTTGAAAGCTTTGTTTCATTTGGCAAATTCAAGTTAGAGAAGTATTAATAAACTCCATTTGATTGCTTCCTTTCATTGCAAATGTATCAATTACACTGAAGGCTGGAGTAAGACAATGTAAAAATTATATTCATTTTTACATGAGACATTGCACTCCCATTTCTCTTGCAACCCTTCCTGAGGCACCAATTATCTATAACTGAGTGGAAGTGGGCAAAAACGTTCTGTACCTATCAAAAACTGGATACCAGTGGCCTTTGTCATCTTCTTTCCATAAACACATTTAGTTTGAGTTGTAACGTTTCCAAAGTAAATAAGTTGTTGATGGAAAACTCTGAGAACCCAAACCCCACCCTTTAGTGGAAAACAGTGGTCTTTTTAATATGTTATGTCACATTCACTGCATGACGCAACTACTAAAGATTGCCTTCCAAATTATTAAGACTGGTGACACTCCTAATCTTTGAGGAGTTTATAAATTGTTATTAATAACTTTCTTTGGAATTTCAGGTGCTGTACTTGGCTTTCTACTGGGCAAACGTGTACCTGAGAATATCAAACTCATCCATTGTATTAGTACTTCAATTGGATTGCTGCTTAGTGCCTTGGGCTTATACTGGGGCTTGCATTATATTGGTGTCAATGTCTCCTGGTAAGTCTTGCAATTTTCAAACTTTCTATTTTCAGATAGCTATCACTGGTTGTGTGAGGTCTGTTTATCTTCATTCTGAAAGATTTCTGTGTTTAATATCACAATATTGTTCTAGAGAAATATACAGGGATTAGCACAGGTTTTTAAAAATAGAAAGCATTCACTTAGGGTGAGGAATAGATAGACTAGGCTTCATGTGCTCAACTCCTATCCTGTGATTTCTGCTGGAATATACATCTATACATTTGTCGGATATAGAGGAAGTAAAATGCATAAGATCTTCATTTTGTTTCATACGTTTCTAAGTTACTGGATGATAATGATTAGGTAGTGGGGTAATTCAGCACTCAATATTATTTCACCTCCTACCTCCACCACATGTTGTAGTTCAGAACAAACTCAAGGATATGGCGCTTATAAAGATTTGCGGGGAGGGAGTGTCATGTATTTTTCATTGTTGAGATGCAGATTTGTTAGCTTAGCCACAGATCTATTTGCTGTGTTTATGCTGCTGTGAAATAATAGATGACTTTTGTTTTGTAGATTGATACCGGAAAGAAATTAAATATTTCAATTTTCTTTTGAGTAGTCGAGGTCACTGTTGGGAACACAAGTATTCAAGTTATACATTAACTATCTGCATGAAGGAGGCGAAAGTGAGTGCTGGAGATTAGAGTCAAGAGTGTGGTGCTGGAAAAGCACAGCCGGTCAGGCAGCATCTGAGGAGCAGGAAAATCAATGTTTTGGGCAAAAGCCCTTCATCAGGAATGAGCTGGTGAAGGGCTTTTGCCCGAAACATTGATTTTCCTGCTCCTCAGATGCTGCCTGACCTGCTGTGCTTATCTGGATGAAATAACTGAGGGCATTGTTGCTAAGCTTGCAGATGACACAAAGTAGATAGAGGGACAGGTAAGTGTTGAGAAACCAGGAGACTGCAGTTGGACATGGACAGGCTAGGAGAGTAGGCAGCCAAGGCAGATGGGATAAAACACAGGAAAGTGTGAGGTTATGCACTTTTGTGGGAAGAATAGCATCACAGGCTTTTTTCTAAATGGGGAAAGGCTTCAGAAGTCTGAAGCATGAAGGGACTTGGGAATCCTAGTTCAGGATTTTCTTAAGGTTAACATGCAGGTTCAATTTGCAGTTAGAAAATCAAATGCAATATTAGCGTTCATTTCAAGAGGGCTAGAATACAAGAGCAGAGGTGTACTGCTGAGGTTTGTAAGGCTCTGGTCAGACCACATTTGGAATGCTGTGAGCCGTTTTTGGGCCCCTTATGTAAAGCAGATGTGCTAGCATTGGAGGGGGTCCAGAAGGTTACAGAATGAACCTGGGGATGAAGGGCTTGACATATGAGGAGCATTGACCACTCTGGATTGTACTTTATGGAGTTTAGAAGGATGAGGGAAATCTCTTAAAACTTACAGAATACTGAGAGGCCTGGATAGAGTAGACATAGAGAAGGTGTTTCCAGTCGTAGGAGAGACTAGAACTTGAGGGCACAGCCTCAGAGTGAAGGGAAGACACTTTATAGAAATGAGGTGAGCAAGTCTGTCAGCCAGAGGGTGGTGAATCTGTTGTACTCATTGCTGTGTAAGGATGTGGAGGCCAAGTCATTCAATGTGTTTAAGACCGAGATATATAGATTCTTGATTAGTATGGGGATGGAATGTTATGGGGAGGAGGCAGGAGAATGGGATTGAGAAACATACCAGCCAGGATTGAGTCGTGGAGTAGACTCGATGGGCTGAATGGTCTAATTCTGTTCCTATTTCTTACGATCTTATGGAATATATTTTAAAAGTGGCTTGCATCAGTAACAAAGTGGAACCTCTGGAGTAAAGTGCATTTAGAAATTTTCAGTGGACAGAATTTACTTGCAATCTACAAAACATCTTGCTTTAATTTTTTCCACTTTTCAACCAGGTTTTCCAGTTCTGCTCTGATTCCTACTATAAACATCTCACAGGGAAACAGCAAACCCAAATAATATCAGTTTCTGTTCTTCTTTCCCATGTATTTCAAGAGATCCAGCTCTTTACAATGTATTTATGAAAGGATGTAATACATTGGAAGTAGTTCAGTGAAGGTTTACTAAACCAATAGCTGGAATGAACAGGTTACCTTATACGGAAAGAATAGACAGGTTAGGCATGTATCCTCAGGAGTTTAGAAGAGTTAGAGGTGACTTAATTAAAACATTAGTCCTGAGGGGACTTGATTGGGTAGATGTGGAAAAGGTATTTCCTCTTGTGGGAGAATCTAAAAATAGGTTCATAGTTTAAACATGAGTCAACCTTTTAATTCAGAGATAAGGGAAAAAAAAAATCTGAGTGTTGTGAATCTACTTATAAGGCAGAGATGATTTTTGATTACCAAGAGGATGAAATATTATTGGGATGTTTAGATTTGAGAGTTAAAACCCGATCAGCCATGAGCTTGTTAAATAGTGGAACAGGCTCGAAGAACCAAGTTTTTTGTAAAAGAAAATTCATTCAGGGGATGAGGATGTCGCTGGCTTGGCCTGGATTTATTGTTCATTCCAAAGCACTTAAGAGTCCAGTGCCTTGCTATTGGCCTGGAGTCACATATTGGCCAAACTGGGTAAGGACATTAGTGAACCAGGTCACATCAACAACTGTTTCATGGTCATCAGTAAACTTTTAATTCCAGATTTTTATTGAATTCAAAATCCACCATCTGCTGTGGCAGGATTCAAACCCAGGTTCCCAGAATGTTACCTGACTGGCTCCTGTTCCTTGTAAACAAAAAACTTAACCAGTCAAGAGTGAAACAAAAGAAGGAAGTGAAGAAAGACAAAGATTATGAAGTTTGTTTTTACACTATGGATGTTGGGTGTTTATTTTACAGGCCTTGTGTGTAATATTGGACCATATACAAAATATAATGGGATAATTAATATAAGTTGTGGACTCGAGCAAATCTTGGTGTTTTAATTAAGGGTTTTGTCACTTATGAGACAAAAGCAATTAAGAATAAACTTCCTCCTGCCATTCAAACAGGAAAACAATGAGCAGGTCCCTGGTATCTGTACTGATGTGACTTTGCAGAGATGCAGATTTTAAAACTCTGGCATAGACTAGGCTTAATTTGTGCACAGAGAAAACAATAACTGACAGTCTATTATATTTGTCAATATTTAATTCTCCCTCTTTCCTGTTCCTCTTTCATTTCTTTTGCTGTTTTTCTTTAGGACATAATAATATCAACTTGCGTTGATACAGCACATGTTTAAAGCTGTAAAATATCTTTTGAACTTCACAGGAGCACAATTAAACAAATTTGACACAGCTGCGTACAGAGATGCAGCATTGGGGAAGATGCCCAAAAGCTTGATAGAAGAGGAATATTTTCAGGGGTGCTTTTTTGGCTGGATTTCAAGGAGCACAAATATTTCAGAAGCTTGTGGAGATGGCAGAGATAGGGAGGGGTGATGCAAGGGAGAGACTTGAAAATAATTGTGAAAATTTCGAAACCAAGGCATTGCTTGACAGGATACTAATGTAGATCAGCAAGCTTGGGTGATAGGTGAATGGGGCTTGATTCTAAATAAGGACTTTGACAACAGATTTTTGGATCACCTTTGGGTTACGGAGAATGGAGCATGGGTGGACCACCAGGAATATGTTGAATAGTCAAGTCTAGTAGTAGCAAAATAGTGCATGAGGATTTCAAGACCAAATTAGCTGAGACAGGACAGGGTTGACTAATATTACAGAGGTGGAAATGGGTGCACTTATTGATGGCAGGGAATTGTGATTAGAAGCTCATTTTGGAATTAGATATGTTTGCCCAACCTCTGACAATTGCAAGGAAGAGGGATGAAGTTTGTAGCTAGCAAATGGAGTTTGTGCTGGTGATGATGCTAATTGCTTCAGTCATCCCACATTTTGTTGAAGAAAATTTCTGATCACTCCAGTAAATGGATGTCAAACAGTTTTCTGGTAATTTAGACGGTGGAGGGGGTTAAGAAAGGTTGTTATGTGAGGTCGAGAGCTGAGTATCAGTGAAACCTGATGTGGTGTTGAATGAGGTGACTGCAGGCAATATTTGGAGGAGGTAATAGGTGAGGCTAAGGATAGATTCATGGGAGGATTGTGAAAATATGGGAAGAGAAGACATTAAAGGTGATTCTCCATTTACAACCATTGAATAAGTGTTTTTGCATTCTCTTATCCCATTATACAATCTCTTCCTCAACCCCTTACAATCCCTAGTTCTTTGTTTTCCAAATACTCATTCTGCTTACTAATTCCACTTGATCTCACTGCAAAACCATTCACTTATGTGGCTAACTCACACCTATTTGAACTAGCTGCTTAAATATTATAGCGTATCCACTGCCTCATTCTTTTGTCTCACACAATTTGTTAATCCTCTGTTTCCTATTAATAATAGTTTTCACAAGGTTCCTTTAGAACCATAGAAATGATACAGCACAGTAGGGCTTTATTTGGCCCATCTTGTCCTTCTATTTATCTCTGCCTTTCCTATCCACAAAATAGTCTTGATTTCATTCAAAGTTGAACTGACATGTTATTCTAAAAATTGCATTAGAATGAGGAAAGCATCTGGATTTGTTGAGAAATGTGTAAATGTCAGAAAAATAAAAGAATTGTATTTTCTAATAATGACTGAAGAAAGTGAAATAAAGGTTAGAAAGCCATTTGGGGAGGCAGACATTAATTAATGTGCATTAAATTCCTGATTTCATCAATAACAAAAGCCATATCGAAACTTATACAATTTCATTCAGTTTTTCTCACAATACAGAAAACTAGTTAGTAATAATGCACTGAATGTGTATTAAAATCCAGAAAAATTAACTGGTGCTTGTCTTTAGCACCAAATTTTTGAACTCAATCTGTTTCTTACATAACATCTTCAGGATCATATAAACAGCTTAAATGTGTACGATTGTCATCAGGCTTTGCTAAGAATGCCATGAAATCTTCTGTTGCAGGACACAATTGTTTCTTTTTCTAACCCTGGTAGACAGTCCAGGGTTGGCTTTGAAATCCATGATGCCTAATATTTTTGCGTATTTCGGGGCAAAGTTTCGGAAAAACCCAACTGAGGATATTGTAGTGATTTTCATTGATGTATTTTGCAATTTCATTTTCCCACTGTGGCTTATTTACCTCTATTTGCATATTTATGTATGGGTACCTATCTAAGTGGTGGAGAGAGCTTCTTCCAGTTTCTAACATTCTTCTCCAATGTCTTGAATTCTCCAGCTGATGTATAATTGCTTGTCTGTTCATCAACTCCTGTGTCTTTAAGTCTGCCATGGGCTGTGTATCTGCGGTTCCTCCTTGACACCAGAATGTAATATTTAGGGGCAGAATCAGCCAGAGGCATGTTGCTGAACAAAGAGACCTTGGAGCGCAGGCTCATTGTTCCTTGAAAGTGGAGTCGCAGGTAGATAGGATAGTGAAGAAGGTGTTTGGTATGCTTTCCTTTATTGGTCAGAGCATTGAATATAGGAGTTGGGAAGTCATATTGCAGTTGTACAAGATATTGGCTCGGCCACTTTTGGAATTTTGTGTGCAATTCTGGTCTCCCTCCTATCGGAAGGATGTTGTGAAACTTGAAAGGGTTCAGAAAAGATTTACAAGGATGTTCCAAGGTTGGATGATTTGAGCTATAGGGAGAGGCTGAACAGGCTGGGGCTGTTTTCCCTGGAGGCTGAGGGGTGACCTTAAAGGTTTATAAAATCATGACGGACATGGATAGGGTCTTTTCCCTGGGGTTGGAGAGTCCAGAAGTAGAGGACATAGGTTGGGGTGTGAGGGGAAAAATTTAAAAGGGATCTAAGGGGCAACATCTTCATGCAGAGAGTGGTACGTGTATGGAATAAGCTGCCAGAGGAAGTGGTGGAGGCTGGTACAATTACAACATTTAAAAGGCTTCTGGATGGGTATATGAATAGGAAAGATTTAGAGGGATATGGGCCAAGTGCTGGCAAATTTCTAGATTAATTTCAGATATCTGTTTGGCATGCAAGATTTGGACCGAAGGGTCTGTTTCCGTTCTGTACATCTCTATAACTTTACATACTTTAATTAAACTTACTACCGGGAGAAACATTGCTTGTCTGTTTTGGCTTCATGCACTCTCTGAAGGTCATGGAAAACAAAGTCAAAATCTATGCAATCTGTCATTTTCTATCTTCCCTTTGCTCCTGCCATACCTTTTGGCTGAAGAGAAAAAAACCACTGAATGTGAACTACCAAAATAAGGCCCTCAATTTTACCAAAAGGTGACTAAGTGTCCATTTCTCGGAGTTGTCTGAAGGATTTCCCTTAGTGAGCCCTAGTGAGTTTTTTTTCTCACGTGATTTTATACTGCTCAATTCAGTACGTACGCACCATGCGTCCATGGCACCACTGTCACGCTATCGAGACATGCTACACTTACTGGGATGTTCCAGGATTTCTGGTGCCAATTCAGCCCATGTTTTCTAAAATTTATCCTCTCGTCTTTTATTTTCTTGAAACTGTTTAAACAAATGCCATTTAGATGTTTTCTGAAAGTTTATCCGATTCTAATGTTTGGCTTGTTTAAACCATACTGATGTATCCTGAAAAGAATAAAACACCATGCATGCTCAAACTACAGGACTGTCCTTTAGTGAACATCATTATATCTCTAAATATCAAATAAAGGCCAAACATTTAGAAAGACTAAGAATTTCAAATCTTTATTGAAGACATTAAAATACACAAATTCAGTGGATAACTCTTTAATCATGTTACCGTGAAATATGTTTCTCATTCTATTTTACATTGGACATGAGACATTTCAGTTTCTGAGAATTAAATAGCAAATAAAAATCTTCCGGAAAATATTTTGAGTATTTATTGGAGAGAAGTGCCTTCTGATGGCCATAACCTGCAATTACGGGATGTCAGCATACAGTAGACTTAGGAGATCTCCACTTTAAGTGTGAACATTGAATGTAATATTGAAAAATATTGATACAAAACATAACTTAAAACCTAGTACCAGGAAGAGATGATTCATAGTCAGGATGTACATGCAAATAGCATTGCACAAAGTAAGACAATTATAATAATTTAAAGTGTATGAACTTATTGCTTTCTTAAGCAATCGACCATTAAAGTCAGGAGAGTCAGGCAGGGCTAATTAATCAGTCTCCTGTCGGTCCTCTATGACCACTGGCTCATTAGCGAGATAATATATCTCAAGAAGAATCTGAAATAGATCTTACAGTGAACAGATGAATTGAGCTGGAAGGTTTAGTGAATTGATTTTTACATAAAACATAACTGTTTATTTAATTTTCAACTAGAGGTTGAGAAGTTCTATTTAAATATTTATTTCAATTTCTCACACATGGATTGGAATGAAAAGAACTCAGCCAACAAGCAAATAAAACCTGTAGGATCTGATGAACTACTGTACGTACCCAACAGATCGTCTTTATTTAATCTTTGGACTGCAGATCAAGCAATCACTCTGAATTAATTTATTCTTTGTGTAATAAATTGATTAATTAAATAGAGGCAATTTAATTGATTAAATTATGCCTAGAACATAGCTAATACATTTTCAAGCTGCAGGTCTGGATCCCTCACAACCCCTTCTGTTTCCAGATGTTTTCTGCCTTAATTTTGAATTAATTAAGTCCATTTGATCTAGAGGAGAGAGAAATGGAGTAAGAGCAGAAACATAGCCTTTCACGTGAATTTAAATGTTTAATTTACTCCAAAAGCTTCACATTTATCAGGTAATCAGACAATCTGTCGGAAACAATTTCAAATTTAGAGAAACATTTGTTATTTCAAAACTATTGTGTATTTTTCGTACCATTTGCAAGATGCACAGCAGCAACACATCGAGGCTTCTTTGATAGCACCTTCCAAACAAACTCGAGACTTCTGTCACCTGGAAGAACACATCCTCTGTAAATTCCTGTACAAGTCAAAAACCATCCTGTCTTAGTCAAAGGTCACCGCTCTTTTAAGCTCACTGGGGCAAAGTTCAGGAACTCCCTCACTAACAACTCTGATGGTATATTCATGCCACATAGACTGCAGTGGCCCGCTACCATTTATGGCAAATAAAAATAAGTAATTACTGTTGCGGTAGTTGGGGGTGGGGGGGGGGATAACATTGGTAGAAGCAAGTGAAAAGAAAGTTTCTAAATTGGTTAGTGCTGAGTTGAAGAAAAATGCGAATGATGCAGAGTCAGTTTGTGAATAAATTGTCCAGCAGTAATTCATTCAGAACTAAATAAAATGAATGGAATAGATTGAAGCAAATGTCCAACCTTTTCATCTGGAGTTGTGAGGGAGTTCATTTCAATTTTTCTTTCACATGATGGGAGTGGGGGTCCACTGGGAAAATTTAGGGAAGAAAACCAAGATGACTAATTTATTGCCCTAATCTTTCTGTACCTTATTGTGCATTAATTCAGTGAGTTATTTCTCTTATCTTGGCTTCTACAAGAAGCCAATGCCTGCCTACTTTCATAATACAGTATTACTCAGATGTCCATTTCCCAGGATACATCTAATTTAATCTTTTTTGTTTACATGAGGGATCACATAATTTTTTCTCCTCACTCACCGGAGCAGGCATGCAGGTTTGGGGGTAAACTTAAAACCATTTCACTCTCAACCAAACAACTGTCTGCCAGCAGTGTTCCTGCCCCACCTTCTCAAAGCTCCACAGTGAGGTCTGAGGCCTCTCCACTCCATTCCCCTTCCCAACCCTGCAATTCTATTTCCTCACTGTGACATTCCAATGCTCTATGCACTGAAAACACTTGATAGTATGTGCCTTTTCACTGCTTGCTGTTCATCTAGTCAGAGGCTTCTCCTCCACATTTACTGCTGCTTTGGCAAACAACTCAACAGCATTTTTTAAGAATCAACTTATCATTCCGTGTACTTATTTCTGCAATGAAATGAGCCCTTGCACAGTTCAACAAGCCTTTGTGTGGTTGGTCAAGGCCTTGTGCAGTTGGACATTGCCTCGCACGAGCAACATTCACACCTTTAGCATGCTGCATAGTAGCCCTCTAAGTCACTTGTTGAAAAAGCTTGAGCCACAGGTTCACACACTCTGGAAGCTCAAATGTTTTACTTCACAATAAATGCAGTCAAATTTATTTTGGAGGTTGATGCCTACAACTGCTTCTCTTGGGTTAGATGCCAGGAACACGCCCATGATGAGGAGCAACATGACACAATTTTAGGCTCCAGAAAGGACCAGAGGCTAGGCAACATTGTGGTAAAAATATATAATATATTATTAAATCAAAAAAATCTTACAGTGCACATTTCCAACCCAGGGTAAGTGAAAGAATTTATCCCAGGAAGTCTGTGAAGCCATCTGAGTCTTTTCTGATAAGGATGCATGGCGTTAGAGGTAGAGTATTAGCATGGATAGAGGATTAGTGTTGTGGAGAAAATGCAGAGAATCCTCAGGAGACACAGAGTTCTTCAAGAAGTAGGCCTTTTATTTGTAAACAAAAAACCGTGACACTGAGAAAGCAGATTCTTGAATTCCCCACGAACCTCAGGGTCCATGGTTTTTTAATATTTTTTTAATAGATATTTTTATTGAAAATTTAACATATTTTTACAAGTTTACAAATTACAAATGTGGGCCCTATGAAGTATCTTCAACTGAATGGCCTGAGTTCTGTTGCAGATGGAGATTCTTCTGGCATTTTCCCAAATGTCATTCCACATTTCTATAGAGATTTCCAGTCCCAAATCCTGATCCCATGTTTTAAGCAGATTGTCCATATCTCACAATACTTCATCATGTAATAAATGATAAATAGTGCTGATGGAAGATACCCTCATTGGCCATAACACTCTACGTTTTCTATCTGATTTATAAAGACTATCTAATAGCGTAGTCTTCTTCTGTATGTAATCTCGAATTTGGAAGTATCGAAAGAGGTCTCCATTAGGTAATCCAAATTTCTGATGCAGCTGTTCTTTAAACAGCCCTTCTTTAAACAGATCCCCTAAACAGGAGATACCCCTGGATCTCCAGAGTTTGAAACTGGTATCTGTAAGCCCCGGTTGAAATCCCCATTCTCCCACTATTGGAGCATAGGGGGAAGTTGCCCTCATTTTGCTGCCTTATATTCCAAGCTTTAATTGTGTTTAGTATTATAGGGTTTTTACAGTGATCCGTGATGATTTTCCTCTTGTCTGAAAAGGAGGTTAATAAGTGGACATTTTACTTGAGAAGCCTTGATGTCCAGCCAGATTGATTGCGGGTCAGACAAGACCCAATCGGCTATGTAACTTAATAGGGAACTTAACTGATATTTCCTAAAATCTGGGAAATCCAACCCTCCCCTTGCCAGCTTAATGAGGGGCCATCTATGATTCCAGATAAAGGAACCCAGCCAGCCATATAATTTACATAGTGCCAGCCTCCGCAGCATTACCGGAAGCATTCTCATAGGGTATAGGAGACGGGGCAGGACATTCATTTCAATTAGTGCTATTCTACCTTGCCAGGAAACCCCCATTGCTGGAGGTCCTGCCTTATCCTTTCCAGTAAATGCACAAAATTAGCTTTGTATAACTGACCAAATACTGGGGTAATAAAAATGCCTAAATATAAGAAACCCTCCAGGGACCACCGAAAGGGAAAGTGGGATCCGTCCAATAAGTGGGATATACTAGCAAGGCCGCCCATTGGCATAGCCTCCAATTTTGAAAAATTAATTTTATAGCCTGAAAATACACTAAATGTATTAATAAATTGGATTAAGTGAGACACGGACATCAGGGAATTACTGAGAAATAGAAGAACATCATCTGCATAAAGGGTAATTTTATGTTTACCTGTACCAATCCTCGGGGCCGTTATATTAGGGTCAGCCCGTATAGCTTCTGCTAGTGGCTCAATTATTAGCGTAAATAACAATGACGAAAGAGGACATCCCTGACGGCAGCCCCTACCCACACTGAAGCTATCAGAGCCTAATCCATTAGTAATCACAACTGCTTTGGGATCATTATACAGTGTTGTGACTCATTTGGTAAACACCTTTCCAACACCAAACCTTTCCAATGTGTAAAACAAATATGACTATTCAACCCTGTCGAATGCCTTTTCCGCGTCTAATGAGATTACTACTCCTGGTATCTTTCCCTTCTGGCAGGCTTGAATCGCATTCAAAACCCTTCTAACATTATTGGATGATCTACGACCCTTAGTAAACCCTGTCTGATCCTCCTTTAAGATGTGTGGAAATACCCTTTCTAGCTTCAATGCTAATGTTTTAGAGAGGATTTTAAAATCTACATTTAGCAAGGATATTGGTTTGTATGACGTGCAATCTTCTGGGTCCTTTCCTTTTTTGAGGATAAGAGAGATATTTGCCTCTTTCAGCGAAGGCAGGAGACAGCCCTGATTGTATGAGTAGTTATACATGTCCATAAGTGGACCAGCCAATATTCCTGTAAATTCTTTATAGAATTCAACTTGAAAGCCATCTGGGCCAGGTGCCTTACCACTCTGAAGCTGCCTGATTGCGTCAAGTATTTCTTGGCTTGTTAGGGGAACATTCAGGATCGATACCTGTTCCAGAGTTAGGTCCGGAAAGGTCAGGTTTTTAAAAAATGACTGCCGAGTATCTCTCTATTTCTTAGCCTGCTCCTAATGGTCGCAATCTCTTTGCATTATCCTGAATATTATTTGCCGAGGTTATATCATATCCTGTCTTTGCCTTCCTTTTAGGGATGCCTAGATATTGTTTATACTGTTCAAGAACATCAGTTGAATCCAGTTGTTTATAGTCAAGTTATGATTCCTTTTGTGTTCTTGATGAGAACTTTAATGATATTATTCATTTTTTCCTAATAATTACAGCCTTACATTTTACTCTAACAGGAACATGATGACTCTAAACACTCATTACCGCTCATTTGAAATCTTTCCTCTTACCAGATGTCTTTTTATTTGCGAACAGTCTCCTCTAATCAGAGTTTGGATGTTCTTGTCTTGTACCGTTTAAATGAGAATCAAAGTGCTCTCCATATTATCAATTCACTTTGTTGTCCTGTTCCAATATCCAAGAGAAGGTGACATTAGGTTTCTCTGCTCGTCACACGTATGTTTTGAGAAATAAAGTTTTCTTCAACACATTTAGAAAATTCCTCTTGCACCGTTAAAATTAGAGCCAAAGTATTCCCCATGTGATCACTTAATTTCGTGTCCTGTCCTATTAGACAAGAGAAGATGAAGTTATGCTGCTCTGCTCGTCACATTTATGTTTTGATAAATAGAGTTTTCTTGAAAACATTTAGCAAATTTTACACCATCCAAATCTTTAACACCATGGTAGTCCCAGTCAATGTTTGAAAAATTGAAATCATTACATTAATTACAACCTTATTCTTCTTACATATATCTGAGTTTTCCCTACATATTTGATTGTCAGTTTCGTGCTGATTATTTAGCAGTTTGCATATAGACAGTCCCATCAAGGTTATTTTCTTTTAATTTTTAATTTCAGTTGTAATTCACTGCTCTGGGTTAATCGAAAGATTCACGTGTATCTTGATCAATTTCCAGACTTCAATCAGAGTGACAGGAATATACAAAAAGAATGACATCTCAAGCCAACCACTGAATTATAAATCCGAAGCCTTGCTCACAATCTGACATAGATG
Organism: Chiloscyllium plagiosum; assembly: GCF_004010195.1. Lineage (NCBI taxonomy): Eukaryota > Metazoa > Chordata > Chondrichthyes > Orectolobiformes > Hemiscylliidae > Chiloscyllium > Chiloscyllium plagiosum. The sequence continues at coordinate 19,573,509 of NC_057742.1, forward strand.
GTTCATATAGAATCAGGCTTACTTTATTCCGAAAGGGCAGCACGGTGGTTAGCACTGCTGCCTCACAGCGCCTGAGGCCCGGGTTCAATTCCTGCCTCAGGCAGGACTGTGTGGAGTTTGCACATTCTCTCCGTGTCTGCGTGGGTTTCCTCCGGGTGCTCCGGTTTCCTCCGACAGTCCAAAGATATGCAGGTTAGGTGAATTGGTCATGCTAAATTGCCCGTAGTGGTAGGTGTATGGGTGGGTTGCGCTTCGGCGGGTCGGTGTGGACTTGTTGGGCCGAATGGCCTGTTTCCACACTGCAAGTAATCTAAATATGTCAGAAATGATAAAATTTTAAAACAGCAAAATGCAAGCCAAGTATTTCATCGGAGAATATTGTGTGCCCATCTTGCTGTTCTGATTAACAGAAAATTCCCATTTTCATTCCTTGTTACAATCCACGAATTGTACACTTTAAACTAATTGTTTGTTGCTCGCTGTGAGAAGTGTGACAGCTCCGTCTGACATCGAACATACAAGAACATCAGTTGAAATCTTGCTCTCCTGAAACATGTGTTTCCTGCTTCTTTCTTTTTGTCTCGGTGACCGTTCCGTCAGGTGGGAGTCGAGTGAAAAGGCTGAGAGTGTTTTATTGATTCCTAAACCATACCCAAAAGAAGTGTGCATGCATGCGATCATTTCATTGTAGAAATGGTGCATGGACAGACGCATAGCATAGACAGACGCACGATAACTGGCTATTCACCTACCCAGGCAATCAAATACGTCACTTGCCTCACTTCTCCCCCAGAAACCTGCTTGTAATTCTCTGTCAGTGATTTATCCAGTTCCTCTTTGGATAATAAATTATTCTGTCCAATGCTGGAAGTCACTGATCTCTATGTGTGTGCTCAGATGCCCTTGTATTCAAATTACACAGAACACTGACATGCTGAATTAGATTACTTACTTGCAGTGTGGAAACAGGCCTTTCGGCCCAACAAGGCCACACCGACCCTCCGAAGAGCAAGCCACCCAGACCTATGCCCCTAACCTGCACATTTCTTTGGACTGTGGGAGGAAACCAGAGCAAAGCCACGCAGCCGTGGGGAGAATAAGTAAACTCCGCACAGACAGTTCCCTGAGGCGGGAACTGAACCCAGATCTCTGGCGCTGTGAGGCAGCAGTGCTAACCACTGTGCCACGGTGCCACCCAAGAAGATGCAAGCACATTGGCTTTGAAGAGCAAGGACACATTGCCAAGTCTGCTTTACTGAGATCGACATAAATAATCCAATGGGCCACTTTCATCTTCAGATTAATTACGAACATTTATGAAAAGCAGGACTGTAAGAATGAATACACTTTCGTGTTCTGTCCAAATCAAACATTGATATACTTGAGAACAGAAACGAGTCTGGTGTTCGATGTGACTTGGCCAACATCTTGCGACTTTCACCATGAATTTGGAGTATCCAAGCATGAAGAATATCCTCCTTGCACCTATTCTGTACAGATCTGTTGCAGTTGCATTATTTTAAATCAGATCTCTTCGAGTTCTTCTGAATTCCAGTCAATTCCCTAAAAGATGTAATCTGTCCTCAGACGTCATCCTCGACATCTTTAGCATCAGCCTCGTGACTGTCTGCTGCACTCTCTCTGTGGCAAGTCCTTCATTTCTTAGGCAGGGAAAGAAAAACAACAAACTTTCTATTTGCCAATGAGCAGAAGCACAACTTACTCAAGCTTTCCTCGTAAGAGTGTCCCTCCACACCCACTGTCATTCTAGCGAATCCTCACTGCACTGCATTGAATGCCAGAACACCTTTCCTGATATCAGAGGTATAAAACTGTTCACAGCTTTGCAACTGTGATCTGAGTAGTGTTGTGGGATTGGAGTGCCTTTATTAGGTGGAGACTCAGAAAAACAGCATGGTAGAGTGGATAGATGCAACTATTTTCACATCATACCCAATAGTGAGCAGTATGATTATGAGGTGTACATAAGGCAACAAAAAGAAAATAAGAGCTGGAATAGTCGGTCTGGCCCCTCGACCCTGTTGTGCCATTCCAAAGGATCTTGGCTATTTTTACAGACCTCAAACCCACTTTCTTGCACTTTTTCCAACACACTGGATTCCCTTACTGGATCAAGAATCGATATCAGATTTAAACATACACAAGTTCTGTGTTGGAAGGAGGTACAAAGAACTCAAACTGTGTGAGAAAAGAAATTCCTCCTCTACTCAGTCTTAAATTAGGGTGTGCTGTCCGTATCTTTGGAGTGTTTGATGTAGACAGTGTTAAAATAACTTTTCTCTGCATCTCTTGTCATACTGTCCCAGTCCTTGGAGTATTTGATGTGGACCTTGTCGAAAGAGCTCTTCTCTGTATTTAACCAGGTCCTGTATGAATCCTGGGAGTTTTTACTGAGCACAGTGCAGAGCACTATTTATGCTGTATCAATCCTCGTTCTCTCCCTGTTCTCGCAGAGTTTGATGAGGACAGTGTCGAGACATTTTTACTCTGTACGTAGTCACATTCTGTCCCAGTAATTGGAGTGATGAATGAGGGACAGTACAGAGAGAGATTTCCTCTGCCTTTAACCCCCTCCTAACCCTGTAATGGGTTTGTTAGATGGGAACAGTATAGAGGCAGCTCTGCTGTGTATCTAAACCCATATTGTTCCAGCCTTGGGAGTATTTGATAGGGACGGTGGACAAGAAGATTTAATGCATATCTGACCCAATGCTGTCCCTGTTCTGGGAATTTTGGTGGGGGACCTCTAGTCGTGTATTACTTTGTATCCAACGCCGTTTTATTCATATCACATATTATTTGATGGGGATAGTGTCAGGAAGGTATTATCTGTATCTAACACGATCTCGTAACTGTCCTGGGAGAGTTTGATGAGGACCATGTCGAAGAAGCCTCACTTAATATCCAAATATACACGAACCCTGTCATACCAGTGTTTGATGTGGAAAGTCGGAGGGAGGTTTACCACAAAGATCTACACAGTGCATGAGTAGACACATCGGCCCTCTGAGCCTGCGCCCTTATACTTGGTAGTGTGGATGAGCAGAGGGATCTTGGTGTCCATGTACACAGATCTCTGAAAGTTGCCACCCAGGTAAATAGTGCGGTGAGGAAGGCATATGGCGTACTGGCTTTTATTGGTAGAGGAATTGGGTTCCGGAGTCCTGAGGTCATGATGCAGTTGTATAAGACTCTGGTGCGGCCGCATCTGGAATATTGTGTGCAGTTTTGGTTGCCATACTATAGGAAGGATGTGGAGGCACTGGAACGGGTGCAGAGGAGGTTTACCAGGATGTTGCCTGGTATGGAAGGAAGATCGTATGAGGAAAGATTGAGACACTTGGGGCTGTTTTCATTAGAGAAAGGAAGGTTTAGGGGTGACTTGATTGAGGTGTACAAGATGATTAGGGGGTTAGATAGGGTTGACAGTGTGAACCTTTTTCCGCGTATGGAGTCGGGTATTACAAGAGGGCATAGCTATAAATTAAGGTGGGGGGGGTAGATATAGGACTGAAGTTGGGGTAGGTTCTTCACTCAGCGAGTCGTCAGTTCATGGAATGCCTTGCCAGTAGCAGTGGTGGACTCTCCCTCTTTATGGGCATTTAAGCGGGCATTGGATAGGTATATGGAGGATAGTGGGTTAGTATAGGTTAGGTGGGCTTGGATCGGCGCAACATCGAGGGCCAAAGGGCCTGTACTGCGCTGTATTCTTCTATGTTCTAACAAGTAATAATTAAATACAGTAATACAAATCACAGGGGAAAACAACCCCGCTCCTAAAGACAGAAATAAAATAGGATAAGGTAACTACCTCCCCCCACCTACATTAACTAGACCCCCCTCCGGCCTAAGGGGGGAGAAAATCGCTAAGTAGAGAACAAATAAATAAACTCCTCTCCCCACCCCCCGAAGATAATATTAAACATTAAGGTAAAGAAAGGAATTCACATAAAAAAAGGGGGGTGTAAACCGGAGTGGGGGGAGAGCAAAACAACATCAATTAACTCTTACAATTTATCTAAGAGAGTCCAAACATTCCTTGGCCTTTTCTGGCGATCCGAAGTTATACACTGACCCTTCATGGTTAAAGCGTAGCGTTGCTGCGTAACGCAAGGAGTACTGAACGTTAAAGTCCCTTAAACACTTCTTCGCTTCGTCAAACACCTTCCTCTTTCAGACCAGAGCTGGGGAAAAGTCCTGGAATAACATAATCTTGGATCCTTTATAAATCATGGCTTGGGCATCTTTCTCAAGATTTCTGGAAGCTTTCAAGAGCATCTGTCTCACCTTGTAGCTCTGCAGCCGGAACAGGACGGGGCGGGGGCGCTGGTTCGAGCCGTGCCCGCGTATTGCAACCCGGTAGGACCATTCCACCCTTACCTGGCCTGATCCAGCCTCCAGATTTAAAAGCTGTGGAAGCCACTATTCGAGAAATGCTGTAAGCTGGCCTTCCTCTTCCCGTTCGGGAAGGCCCAGCAAACAAATATTTTTTCGACGACCTCGAGAATCGAGGTCATCGATGTGATTCTCTAAGGTCTGGACTCGCTGTTCAAGAGTCTGGACCCAATCCACAGCCGATTGTGCTGTAGTCTCAGAGGTCGCGGCCTTTAGCTCCGCCCCTCCAACTCGGCGCTCAATTTCCTTGATGTCTTGGACGTGCTTTTGTGGCGCGGCTGAGAGTGAATCCCATCGGCTCCGGACTCTTCGATGAAGGCGTCGATCTTTGCGTCAAGTTTGGAGATTATTTCCACGAGGCTCGCCACCGTAGGTAAGTCCCCCGGGGCGGCTGCGGACGCCTCAGCTGCAGCTGGAGAGGGTGGGGAGAGATTCCTGCCTGCTGAGAATTGCGGGCTCCCTTCCCTTTAGTCATTTTTACAGGAGATTAGATTGTTGAAATTCAGTACTGAGCAACTAATTACATTTAAGTAAAAACTATTTTAAATGATTTGGTGAGTGTGGTGGAGGCAGGTGGCCCACTTTGCCCTAGTCTTGGGAGGGGCATTATAGACTCAGACTTGCTGGGTCGCCGCCATCTTGGATCACCCTTTTATATTTTTTTTTAATCATGTTTCTGTTAGCTTATCAGCGTGTCCAACTATATTAATCAAAGTACCTCACTCTAGCTACACAATAAACCAGTGATGTTAGTTCCAATTATCTCTTTAATTGTATATTCAACTTAATGTTATTCTAATGTCACGGTTAGATATTTATTATCACCTCTGCTACAGTGATCTTCTATTCCAGACTAACCTGTCTGGATTAGATATTTAGCTATTCCATCTATTACAATCGTCTGTCTCAAGCTTACTCTACTAACTATTAATTAGATATTTAATGTCATGTCCCAAATATTTATGGTCCCAATCTTGTCATAATGACACTTAACAAGGAGACTACCTTTACTAACTGTGACCTTTCAGCCTTAACCTTACTCTGCTAATTGGTGTAAGAGCATTCCACTATTCTTATCCCATCCTACCTTCCACAGACCACAGATTGCCAGTGGTCTTCATGCTTTAACCCTTCCCATGCTTTCATGCTCTTAATTTTCCATATTAGTTGACTAACAGGAAGCAAAGAGTGGGGATAAATGAGTGCTATTCTGGCTGGCAATCAGTGACTAGTGATGTGCCTTCGGGATTGGTGATGGGATCGCAATTATTTACAACTTATATGGATGATTTGGAGTTGGGGATCACGTGTAGGGTGTCAAAGTTTGCAGATAACACTAAGATGAGTGGCAGAGCAAAGTGTGCAGAGGACTGTGAAACTTTGCAGAGGAACACATATACATTGAGTGAGTGAGCAAAGGTCTGGCAGATGGAATACAATTAAAATAAATGTGAAGTCATACATTTGTTAGGAGTAACAGTAAAAAAGGATTATTACTTGAATGTTAAAAAGTTACAGCATGTTGCTATGCAGAGGGACCTGGGTGTCCTTGTGCGTGCATCACAGAGGATTGGTCTGGCGGTACAACAAGTAATTAGGAAGGCAAGCGGAATTTTGTCCTTCATTGTTAAAGGGATTGAGTTTAAAAGCAAAGAGGTTATTTTACAGCTGTGTTGGTGAGGCCACACCTGGAGTACTGTGCGCAGTTTTGGTCTCCTTACTTGAGAGAGGGTGTACTAGCACTGGAGGGGGTGCAGAGGAGGTTCACTAGGTTGATTCTGAAGTTTAGGGGGATGGCTTATGAGGAGAGACTGAGTAGATAAGGATTATATTTATTGGAATTCAAAAGATTGAGGGGGGAATCTTATAGAAACATACAAAATTATGAAGGGAATAGATAAGGTAGAAGTAGAGAGGATATTTCCACTGGCAGGTGAAACTAGAACAAGAGGACATAGACTCAATTACAGGGAGCAGATTTAGGACTGAATGGAGAGGGAACTTCTTCACCCAGAGGGTTGTGAATCTGTGGAATTCTCTGTCCAGAGAAGTAGTTGATGCTACTTCAGTAAACGTGTTTAAAGCTGAGGTAGATTTTTTTTTAAACAAAAAAGAAATTAAGGGATACAGTGAGAGTGTGGGTAAGTGGATCTGAGTCCACGATAAAATTAGCCATGGTCTTATTGAGTGGCAGAGCTGGCTTGAAGGGCTGTACAGCCTACTCCTGCTCCTAGTTCTTATAATCTTTCACTGTGTTTCTCACACCTCATGAGTGCAGTGCTGAATCATTTAGTTTTCTCTGTTCCTCTATAGTTACTGTCAACAGATTATTATTAACTTTGTTGGATGGTGCAAACCAAGATTTTCTATGGTGAAGAGGTGTTTTCTAATGACTAGTTAGCACAGTAAGATAATTGAGGAACTAAGAACCTACAGTACTGTTTGGCAGTGTACAGGGGAATTCCACAAAGAAATTATTGAAAAACACTTTTGCAAAAAAATTAAAAAGCATTCTCATGATTTGATGCCAATCTGAATCAGACCTTCTAGAAGTGGTGATGTGGAAGTGTAACTAAAATCACAGACATGTTCAGAACTAATTCATATTTGTATGTTCTAGGACAATTCTCCTTGCTACAAAGTGGTGTGCCAAGCCTGAATGGATTCGACTTGATACTGCTCCATTTTCTTCACTAAGCAGGGATACTGGGGCACTCCTAGGGCTTGGTCTTGGGCTCTCCTCGCCTGTGTATTCCAGATTACAGGCATGGAAGATGACGTGGAAGCTGAAAATGATCTGCATAGTGCTGTCTGTGCTCATCATTGAGATAATGGATCATGTACCACTATCAAAACACTCCAGCATTCTATTTTATGCTCTGTTTTACTTGAAGAATGCACTTGTTCCAATCCTAGTCATCGTTATCATCCCCTGGATAGTGCATTCTATTTTTGTTATTCAGCACTCTCAGAAACAACAGTAGTATTAATGACAGTATTTTAATGACTTGTATTTTAAAATGGTTTAATCTTATTCTGCTACATATTTAGAAGTGCACACACATGCACCCAGATTAAATGTTTACCTGAATCAAGAACAGCTCTGTCTTGAAAACAAATGTTTCCTGTTCAGGGCCATTTACAAAGACAGCAGTATCTATCAACCCATTACTACTAGATCTGCTTCACAGTGTGTCAGAATTACATTCTATGTTCCAAGGTGTTCCTATAAGTTAAATACCCACAGGTGGGGACAAACCTACTCGAAACTCTTTGCTAGAGGAATACTGCAATTGATAAACTGTCTAGTTCACCACCCACTATGCTGGTAGTTGATGAAGTCATATTTGTTATCAAGTCGATGGCTGTTACTCCTTTAAGTATGGGCATTTTTTTTCCTTTAAGTTTGCAATGAATAAAGTGTCATTTATTTTTGAATCATGTTTTTGTTGCAGTTGTGCAGACATAGCTTGAATGGTCATGCCATAGTTTACATTGCTAAGTTGTAGGTTTAGGTGCAAAGTTTAACATGGAACTTCTGAGCTCAACTGGATAATGAAAGAGACAACTGACTGGCACTTTCCCATGAAGCTGCTTAGGGGTGTCATTGCCAATGTAGGTCACATCTGAAGCCTCTTCACTGGATAAAAGTATTATTGATTCTCTTCCCTACATCTACAAACACAATCCCAGTCCACAACAGGAAAGCTTCCCCTTTCCTTCTCTGTTCATTTAATATCACTTGTTATGGACCAGACTAAATGTCATCAAAATATATTAAGAGGATAGTGTAGACTCTTAACTTTTTCTTATTTTAAAGGCAAGTACCAGGTTTTGTGCTCTGGATGCTTCAAACTACCAGATTTGAAGCAAAACACATTTTAGTCATACACTGTAGTTAAACTGTAACAAAAGAAAGAAACAATTGGAATAACAACTCCACTGGAAAAGTTAACAGAATGATAGATTATTTAATTACTAAACAATAACTGTTCCAATATAGTGACATTCCAAAAACACACTTGGCAAAGGCAACTTCAGTAAAATAGATAGTCTTGCAGGGAATTCTCCAGTCCAGGAGAAAAAAACATCAAGAAAAAACTTGAGATGGAGAGAGTGGCAGGGAGAGATGTACTGTAGTTTCCACATCCAGTTTCAAGATCCCAGCATCAACTGCTACTGAAAGACTGAAACTAAATATCCTGGTTCTCTGGGAGCTTGACCCCACTCATTCAGGCTGCTTCTATTGTTCCAGCTTTTTTTTTTAAAAAAACCCAAGTCCTCTCAAGCTGTTTATTGGAATCAAATATACAGCTCAATACCTCTGTCTTAAAACCTCTCAAAAGAAAAATTGGACAAAATACATCTCTTAAAGCCATACTATCATCTTACGCTTTAAAACGGACTTTTCTTACTATGATCTTATTAAAGCTCCAAAACGCTCTATTGCTTTAATGGGTGAAGCAGCTTGGGATGTTTTATTCCATTAAAGGTACTGTTAAATGTTGTTTCCATTTCTGACTTAATCTGCTTAGCGAACATAAGTTGGAATTGGGAATGAAAAGTATTAATAGTTAATAAAATCAGACATAAACCTTTTTATATATACCCTTTGTCACGTTACACAAGTCTTGCAGGTCATATTGATGTTTTGTTTCTTCTTAGACATAGGGTTAATTCCACAAAATAAGATATTTTGGATTATGGAGCCATGCAGGTAGATCAGTTGTGATCTAATTGAATGATGGATCATTCAATTAGAGAATGGAATGGCCTTCTCTGGTTCTTGTTATGTTTTGTTCTGGTACTATAATAGAACCAAAAGTGTCCTCTCAGCCTTCTGATAGCTGCACACTGATTGACAGGTACAGGAACAAAACACAAGTTTAAGATATGGTCTTAACATCCTCAGTAATGTGTTTTTTAAATTTATTTCAGCTACTGTCCCTGGATTCCTTAGTGTCATCTCACTGTTGTTCTCTTTCATAAAGTCTGTGATTTACTCTAAATATAGCTGCAAAACAAAACCATTGTTAGAGTCCTAATCTTAGCCTCTGTCTGATGGAATTTTTTAAAAATAAAAATGAATAAAATGATTGTTCAGACACTAAGTCAATATGAACTCTTCATTGCAACCTCTGGAACTCATCCTTGCTTCAAGGCATTTTACAAAATAAGAATGAAGTCAAGTTATATGAATTAACAAACAACAGTATAGCCCAGGAACAGGCCCTTTTGCCCACCAAGACTGTGCTGACACAATGCCTTTCTAAACTAAAACCCTTTTGCCTCTCTGTGATATGTATCTGTCGAGGTGCCTCTTCAACATTGCCATTGTATCCACCTCCTGAAATTGAAACATCGATCACCTGGCTGGGCTTATTCCTCAATACCAGATATAGTTTAGCCCATTCCCCTGTTGGACCATATGCACATTGTTTCAAACATCCATTCCAGACACACCTAACAAATTCCCAACCCATCCAAGCCCCTGGCATTAAAGGAGTCCTGGTCAACGTTAGCAAAGTTAAAATAGCTCACCACAACAACCCCATTGTTTTCATATTGTTCCATAATCTATCCACATATCTGTTCCTCTATCACCCGCTGGCTGTTGGGGAGCTGCAGTACAATCTGATCAAAGTGATTGCACCCTTCCTATTCCTGAGCTGTCCCCAAATGGCCTCAAAGGATGAGCCCTTCAAGGTGTCCCCCCTCCATACAACTGTGATATTATCCCTTATCAATAATTCAACTGCCTCACCTCTTTTACATCCCTCTCTATCATACCTGAAACATTTAAATCCCAGAACATCAAGCTGCCAGTCTTGTCCCTTTCTCAACCAAGTTTCTGTAATAGCTGCAACATCATAGTTATAGGTATTAAAAGTTCAATTGCCTTATCTGTCATTCTCCTTGCATTAAAACAGATACACTTCAGACTGCCAGTCTTGCCATGTTCTGTAACCTCCCCTTGTCTGATCTTCCTCTTAGTCTTACTGGCCTTAATTCCTACTCCTCCTTGTTCCTACCTGCTGACCGACTGCTCTGGATTTACACAAGTTTCAACCCTCCTGAGGGGCACTAAACTTGATGAGTTGGTAAAATGGAAAAGCTTTACAAAGGATCATTCAAAGTGGCACAAGCCTAAGTAAAATGCCAACAACAGATCCAGCTATGAATTCTGATATAAAGTAGAGCTGAAGATGTTTGCAGCAGGAGTGATAGTGTATCATGAAAAGAGGACTTCACGAACATCTCCTCACTTTAATTCTCATAATCTATTTATCATTGTTTAATCTACAGAACATTATTATGTTCAATATGCTGAATAAGTGCTTAATCTTGCTATAATATACAAAAATGTAAACTGTTAGCATTCGAGATCCTGTAGTGTGACCCCAATGCTCTGAGTATTTTATGCTGATAAATTGCAAAAATAGATTGATATTGCTGTAGCTTATATATAATTTGGAATTCTGATAATCATTAAAAAATGTCAGATAGCTATTTTTAGGCCTTTTAATATTGTCATAAGGTTGCTGTAACAATAAAGGTATTTTAAACCAGTTAACTCCCTTTCTCACATATTGGCATCTCTTCCTCAGATTTAATTCCATGGGAAATGAAACAAGAACAAGAGATGAGATGGTGAATGATATTGGTCACTATAGCCCAAGCAGCTGAAAAGGAATTATATATCACATCTCAGTGTTAATAATTATTTCGTTTTCAGTGTTGACCACTAGAAATAAGGGAATCTCTGCAGATTAGTAAATTGCACATAGTTTGGAGTGAGTTTCAAGGTAGTAAACCTTTGAACACTTAATACATATTTAGAATAACACATCTTCTAAATGTTACATAACAACATAATATAAAGTGAAGAAGAAATTGCCATGAGAAACATTTCCATTTTATTTTGCATCATCATTTTCTTGGACTCTTTCTGGGTCTCACAAACTATTAAATCCTACTGGAGAATATACCATTATGAAGTAGCTGGCTATTGCTGTTGAGGAAGTTACCTCCATCAACACAATGTAAATTCCATTAGCAAATTTAAGTAAGAAAATGTTAACCCAGAAAAGTGGATCCCATTTAATAAAGTATGTCTCTAGTGCTTGAATTTTCCTCCTTGCCACTAATTGTTTTACTGACTTCTCCAAAATCTCCAGTGTTTCTTATTCCTTTCTCGATCCTATTTGTTTCAACTACTCCTTGTTCCCTGCATTACAATGTTTCACCTGGAATTCTTCATGGTTTTACTGACGACTGTCTCATGTTTATAACCAATCGTTTTGGACTACTACATAAGTGGAAACATTTTGTCTACATATTGCATAATCTTAACTGCTCCTATCTCATTCATTTTAAAACTTCGCTTTTCTGGAGAAAAATGACTCAGCCTGTTCAGTTTTTCCTGATAAGTATCCGTTCTCAGTTCTGGTATTGTTTTTGCATCTTTTTCAGTGCATTTTGTCTCTTTACTATAATATGGAGATGGAAAATGTGCACAGTACTCCGTGTGGTTTAACCAAGGTTTGATTCAAATTTAGCATAGCTTCTCAGTTTTCCAATCCTATCCCTCTGGAAATGTTTTGAATTAAGAATTAGGTTTACTGTCACAACTAGTCAAGTACAGGGATACAGGAATAAAGTGAAAAGTATACAACGTCACTATTCATGGTATCTTAGATAGAAAGGTACCTAGGTACAAAATCTTAGGTACAAAGAAATAAAGTTAAAAGTTCAGCATTACAGTCCTTCATTTAGCCATGGGCCTGCAGATGCTCCACGCTGGCCTTTTCCTATGAAGGCTCACACTCCCCACAAGGTCTCGATCCTTCCCACCCCATTGTTTGGCCTGCTTTTAAAAACAAGTGCCTGTTAACCAATGTCACTACTTTATTTAAACTGATTGATATCCTTGTACTCCTCAATCATTCTGCATCGCTATCCCATTTAAACCATCATTATTTAAACTGTTTATGGCTTCCATTTTCTTCCTACCAGAATGCCCCACTACACACATATATTGGGCTAAATTTTAATGAAAATTTTAATTTGGTGAATTTCGTGGAGGAGGTCTCTCTGTGAATTTCGTGGAGGAGCCCTTGCCAGACTTCTCACGCTATTCTCTGAATCTCGCCTCATTATTTAGACAACACACCTCCATGATGCCCTGCTCATCCTTCTTAATTGCCAGAAGCAGAAGAACTCATAAAAGCTTGCACTTCCTGGCACAATGCCATTTTTAAAGCCTGACCATGTATTGGACCAAGCATTGCCAGCCAGGAGTTACACATGTAGTGAATGGAACCAGAAAGAAACAGTTCTCAGGGCACATGGGGATGGAGCTGACACATTGCAAATACAAATGTGTCATAACCATAAATGTATTGCTATTTCACATCCAAGCTACAGGTTACCCATCCTTAGCCTCATCCCATCTTACAAACCTATCTAAGAGAGTGCTGCACTTTTCCCAATAATCAGTGTTTTCTACAGCTTAATCATTCAAACCCTGTTGTTCCTGTTGAAGTGAAGGTGTTTATAACCATTGACGATCCTTGTTCCTGAAGTAACCCTTGTCCTCCAGTGTACTATCATCTCCATACTCCTATCCCATATGTTATGTCATAACTATTGTTCCCTCTGCATTTTAGCATGCAGCCTACAAACCCCAGAATTGACCTCATCAATCCCCTACCAAAGCAGTGACTCGTGACAACTCTCCTTGAGCTTTCTTGAACTCAGCTTTCATTGATCTGACCTCTGACCACACCAAAATTGATCATAACCACAAATTGTAATTTAAGTACACCCAAAACTGACAACCCCAAATGGCCAACTGACTATGTCCAAGCCCCTGGACCAATAACAGATGCTGACCATGCTTTAAAGTGCTGGGACCCCCTGACTGAAAGCTGGTCCTTTTGGTGTGACTGAGTTATTTGGTTGAAGCACATACACATTGTTAACAGCATAAGCTGCTGGCATAAGGTGTGACATTGGTGTCACACCCTCAGTGCCATACAGAATGTCCAATCCCTTGACTGATCACTGCTGACAATAGATAGTGAGGAATGCAGATGCTGGAGAGTCAGAGTTGATAAAGTGTAGCACTGGATAAAGCACAGTAGGTCAGGCAGAATCTGAGAAGCAAGAGTGTTGACATTTCAGGCAAGACCCTTCTTCAGGACTGATGAAATATTCTGACCTGAAACATTGACTCTCTTGCTCCTTGGATGCTGCCTGATCTGCTGTGCTTTTTCCAGCACCATGATCACTGATCTGAACTCTGATCACTGCTGACAACCATGATAATGCTTGAACAAGTTGATGTTAGGAAGGACGGTTTGCTGAAAATTTTGAAAACCATAAGGATAGATAAATAACCATGCCCAGATGGGATACATTCTAGGTTGATACAGGAGATGAGGGAAGAGATTGCTGTGCTTTTGGTGATGATCTTTGCTTCCTCACTGTCCACCCCCTGGAGTAGTGCCAGATGACTGGAGGGTGGCACTTGTTATTCCCTGGTTCAAGAAAGGGAATAGGGATATTCCTGGAAATTACAGACCAGTTCATCTTACATCAGTGGTAGGAAAAATATTGGCAAGGATTCTGAGAGACAGCATTTATGATTACTTGGAAAACAATAGTTTGATTAGAGATAGTCAGCATGGCTTTGTGAAGGGCAGGTCATGTCTCACAAACCTTACTGAATTCTTTGAGGATGTGACAAAACACTTTGATGAAGGTAGAGCAGTGGATATGGTATGCATGGATTTTTCCTGAGGAAGGGCCTGTGCCCGAAACGTCGAATCTCCTGTTCCCTGGATGCTGCCTGACCTGCTGTGCTGTTCCAGCAATAAAGTTTCAACATGCATGGATTTTAGCAAGGTATTTGATAAGATTCTCCAGAGTAGTCTTATTCAGAAGGTAAGGGGGCATCGGATACAGGGAAACCTGTCTGTCTGGATACAGAATTGGCTGGCCCATAGAAGACAGAGGATGGTGCTAGATGGAAAGTATTCAGCCAGGAGCTTGGTGACAATGGTGTTCCACAAGGATTGGTGCTGGGACCTCTGCTCTTTGTGATTTTTATAAATGACTTGGATGAGGGAGTGGAAGGGTGTGTTAAAAAATTCTCAAGGTCAGGTTCGTAGGAGAGTAGTCTGACATTTCACCACATTCCATTGCTTGGCCCAATACATGTGTTACATTATGATTCACACATGTATTGGGACATAATTCTACACCACAAAGGGTGGGTTAGTAGGTTTGCTGATGACATGGGGGTTGGTGGAGTTGTGGATAATGTGGAGGGCTGTTGTAGGTTGCAATGAGACATTGACAGGATGCATACCTAGATTGATAAGTGGCAGATGGAGTTCAACCTGGAAAGGTGTGGTGTTTCACTTTAGAAGGTCAAATTTGAATGCAGAATATAGGGTTAAACGCAGGATTCTTGGCAGTGTGGAGGAACAGACTGATCTTGGTCTCTATGTCCATAGATCCGTCAAAGTTGCCACTCAAGTTGTTAGGGTTGCTAAGAAGGTGCCTGGTGTGTTGACTTTCATTAGCAGGGGATTGAGTTTAAGAGCCATGAGGTTATGCTGCAGCTATAAACAGCCCTGGTTAGACCACACTTGGAATATTGTGTTCAGTTCTGGTCACCTCATTATAGGAAAGATGTGGAAGCTTTAGAGAAGGTGCAAAGGCGATTGACCAGAATGCTACCTGGACTGGAGGGCATGCTTTATGAAGAAACACTGAGGGAGATAGGGCTTTTCTCATTGGAGCAAAGAAGGATGAGAGGTGACTTGATAGAGGTGTACAAGATGTTGAGAGGCATAGATAGAGTAGAAAGCCAAAGACTTTTTCCCAGGGTAGAAATGTTTATCACGAGGGAGCATAATTTTAAGGTGATTAGAGGAAGGTTTAGAGGAGATGTCAGAGGCAGGTTCTTTACACAGAGAGTGGTGGGTGCATGGAATGCACTGCCAGCAGTGGTAGTAGAATCAGTTATATTCAGGACATTTAAGTGACTCTTGCATAGGCTCAATGAAGGGTATATAGATTAGTCTGATCTTAGAGGAGGATAAAAGGTCAGCATAACATCGAGGGCTGAAGGGCCTGTACTAAGCTGCACTGTTCAATGTTCTATAAGCTGCTTCACTTTTTGTCTGTGCTAACCAGCATGGCACAGCTGAAATTCTGTGAGAATCCAAGAAGGCGCAATGTAGTGAGTGTTAAGAGAGCAAGAGAGGAACCTTCAGATTACCTTGGACGAATCAAGAGAAGGGGACCCATTCCTGTGTGCAAAGACACCTGACAGTATTTATAATGAAAGGGACAGTGTGCTCTAAAGTGCAGCATTGAAGTGGACAACTGTACTGTAAGTGGGTCAGAGATGTGCCATAACGACTCTTTGAAGCTGGTACGTGTCTTACGTTAATGCCCATGGATAGGGGTTGTCAATGGTTGATGCCTATGAAGTGTACTGAGATGTTAGTGACTGCTGTCCAAAATGGAGGACCCAGAGGACCAAGCAATAAACCAGTCACCAGATAAGTGCTCTGACTTTTATGTCAGGGATTGTGACAATCCTGTTTCTATCCAACTGGTGGGAGAATGGGAAACTACATATCAATGTGGAATGATTAGCTAATAATCATCCATTCATTCAGTGAGATTGTTGGTCTTGCTGTTCAACAAATGATTAGAGAATCAGACTTTTTCCCTCTCAATGCTGAGAATCTAATTTCTGCTGATCACACACGATTGTCCCAACTGACTTGTCAATACCTACATTATTCAGAGCTGACAAGATTCTCCCCAATTATATTAACTTGTATTTACTGCTTACACATCATTCTTCAAGTTTATTAATTTTTAAAAAGCTACAATTTTCACGTTATTAACTGGATACACCCTCTTCCAATTTGAAATCTTCTGCAAATATGTAAATAGCAATCTCTTCCAGAATACACATCATTCAAGAAAATTATGAATATCAGTGGTACTAGCACTGTTTCCTGGGGAAAAAAAAACTTTTGCCATCTGTTGCCAGACTGAGCAGCTAAAATTAATCTTACTTTTTTTGTTGTTTTATAGTCATCTTGCAGAATGGTTTGAATCCACAACCAGGGCTTGAATAGACAACCATTGTGAATAGCTTAGTGCAATAATGAGAAAGTCTGTCCTTCAAGTAAACAATAAAATTTATATTTACATCATGTCTTTCATGGGTCCAGATATCCCAAAATTCATTACTGGCAATTCAATTTTTTTTGGAATGCAGTAATTGTAATACACAAAATGAAGCAGCTAATTTGTATATAGCAAGATACTGCTTTCAATGGTGTGATAAATATTAGTTTTAGTTTGGGGAATAATGACACAACAATTAATTTAAAGGATAATCTCAACTAAACTAATAAAAGGTTAATAAAATAATAATTAAACCAAGACATTCTTCTGAATGCTCCTGAGATAGACAATTCTTTTCATCAGTAAAAGGATTCAAGATTTTTGGGGGAAAGGCAGAAAAGCGGAGTTGAGGATTACAGATCGGATCTGATCTCACTGATGGCCGAGTAGATTTGATGGGCCCAACAGCCTACTTCTGGTCCTAGGTTTTATGGCCTTTCAGGAGGGAAAGTTAATCATACCGGGCTGGGGAAATAACATTACCCTGGAAAACGTTTAGGACACAAAGGTAAACGAAGGTCTCTTGCTCCGACCGACCAACCTCAAGTCTTGACTTTTAGTTTGAATTGAGAAGTCTTCACTTGAATGAGTTACATCTTGGTACCAACTTTTACAGTGTTCCTTTAAAATGTATTCTTGGCAGGTGGATGACAATATCAAGACAACACCCAGTGCCAACCCTTAATTATCCCGTGGCAGATTTAACGTAATCAATTAAATCTACGATTCTATCTGTCTGTACCGCCGTTCGAATGATCATTAAAGATCGTAATGACATTGCGGAGACCACAATCCTGACCCTGAAGCGGAGGAGCCGGGGTTGGACTGGGATGGACAAAGTTAAAAATCTCACAATACCGGGTTATATAAACCCTGTGGCCTATGATCCTGTCCCACTAGCTCCCTGATGAAGGAGCGGCGCTCCGAAAGCTAGTGCTTCCAAATAAACCTGTTGGGCTATAACCTGGTGTTGTGTGATTTTTAACACTTCTGACCAACATTCCTCATTTAACCAAAAAAAAACAAACTCACTGACATTTTGCTGCGTGTGCCCTCTCGCTGTGCACAAATGTTGCCTTTAGAACAGAAGTATTTCAATCAACTTCATTGTATGGGGATGTTAGAGAGGTCAGATAGAAGCTGTATAAATGGAAACTTTCACCTTTCAGATCGCCACCTTGTTCCCAGATACAGCATAGCCCCGGAATAGGCGCCAGGCGGCGCAGTAATCCACACGGAAAAGATTAACAGCATCCAAACTGTACAAGGTTAAATTCCATTGTCTAACCAATGGCTGAAAATGTTACATTCCTCTCGAATGCCTTTTGTTTTAAGAATAACATTTGCTGCAATTTCAAAGAATGTCTCTAAGAAAAGCAACACTGGGTGGGGCTGGTGGGGAATAAATTGAAGTTGGACTTTTTTCAAGATGTCCCAGAACTTACCTCCTTCACTAATTTCCCAACATCGGCAGAGCCCCTGTTGCAAATGTGTAAAAGGAGAGCGCAGGAGAACCCTAGAACGGTTAGAAATCGAACCTCAAAGAGAATTAGAGTTTGGGAATTAAACTTATCTTAATGATTGGAGCAGGCGAAAAACATAAGCAGTGAAAGCTACCGGAGCACCGTTATTTTGAATACTTAATTTCAGTTCCTTAAGAGTTTAACAAGCAACAAGAAGAGAAAAGTTTCCAACAGGGCGCCAGTGATAATGCAGGCGGCTCGCGGGAGCGTCTATTGATCAAACACAGGATTAATTCGGGAATAATGCGAATTAACATCATGAACATAACTCAAACGGAGATTTAGTCATTAGCATTTCGTTACGGGGGATTGTTTTTCAACTCGGTAGCTCCTGATTGCACCAATTTAAAACCATCACTTTCTCTGCAACTGACCAGGCAATGCGTTTAAAACATCAAGGTAACTGCAAATCCATGAAGTCGACATACAAAAATTACCCTTCCTTTTTGTTTGTTACCAAATCGCCATTTCCTCCCGATGTAACCAGCGCCGAGCACCGTTAATTTGCAAATCTCGTTACATGAACCGTTTTGAATTCCACTAGATATCCTTTAAGATCAACTTTGTGCTTTGGAGAAAAAAAAATGGGAGTAGATCCGCAGGCTGATTTTATACAGATGTTAGTGGGTGTTTTCTGCATCGTTTGCCAACAGAATACTCCCACTCATTAGAGAGAATGTGGCCCAATCAGTTCTGAGCTTCCCCAGGATGTGGGCCCTCTCACGGATCTTGAAAGCTCAAACCCCCCACGAAACCAGTGAAAGGTAGCAAGAAGAATTAGGAGCACTGGGACTAAAGTGGCTAAGGCACTTCTGTAAGTTTTGTTTATTTTTACAAATTCGTAGTTTCTGTTGACAGAGAACTTCTCTCTCTCTCTCCCTCTCCCTTCTCCTTGACGTTGACGCCAGCTCTTTCAGAGTTTGGTGGCTCGCAACATGCAGGAGGATTCCAACTCTCCGTTCTCTCCCGTGGACAGCTCAAGCAACAGCGAGGGAGAGCAGGACTCACAGCAGAAACGAATCGGCAGGAAGCGGCGCTCAGGCCAAAGGGCTCACAGGCCCAGCACTGGGAAGAAGGGGATGAAGATCTCTCCCCTCGCCCAGAGTCTGGAAGATATTCAAACCCAGAGGGTCGTGGCGAATGTGAGGGAACGCCAGAGGACACAGTCTCTGAACGACGCCTTTGCCACGCTGCGGAAAATCATCCCGACTCTGCCCTCGGACAAACTCAGCAAAATCCAGATCCTGAAGCTAGCTGCCAGGTACATCGACTTCCTGTACCAGGTGCTGCAGAATGACGAGCTGGACAGTAAGGTGACGAGCTGCAATTACCTCTCACACGAGAGACTCAGCTACGCGTTTTCTGTCTGGCGGATGGAGGAGTCGTGGCCCTTGTCTGCTGGACCTTAGCATTTGCTGCTGAGCAGGTAACTGGCAGGGCCCTTTGGCCACCGAGATCCCTTGAACAGGGTCGGCTGTACAAACCCAGATAGGCAGCTGTACAAATGCTGACACCCTTCTGCAATGTGGACCTAACGCTAACCCGCCTTTTCCATCTCAGCTGCCATTTGAGGCTGAATCCTTTTCTTTCCTTCCCTCTGTCTTCCGCCAATGTGTGTATTTTCCTTCACTCTCAGGATTTGCACCCCCGCCCTAACCATGACCGCGTAACATTGAAATCTCTCCCCCCTGTCCCGAAGTATTTCCTCAGCGGCTGTAGCATGGAAGAAAGGTTAAGCCAACACTGGGGAGGGGTGCTCCCATTTCTTCCTGACATTCCAAATGCTCAAGTGTGGATGTTCACAGGCCCTGTGCATCCAATTCTCTCTCTCTCACACACACACACCCAACCCCACTGCTCACGCACTCACAAAACCTTCGAGTTCAAGTCAATGCATTTTATAAAATCCTGTGCTTACTTCTCTGATTTCGATCAATAATGGCCTTTGGACGAGATTCACGCTGATCTTTGGTTTTTATTTGCATGGAGTTTGTAAATAATCGTAAAAAAGTATTGTTGATTTTCTATTACTGATCTGGGAATCTACAAAGGCACCCAGTCCCGGGCTGGGAAGCTACAATTTACTTCAAGTATTTTTTCCCCCATTTCCAAATGATCCAAATTATTCTTCCATTTGATTTACAGGCACAATATTATGCGACGTGGAATTTCTACACCACTGCACCAAGAGCATTTTAAAGTCGGCCTCGTGTTAGCAAAAGTCAAGAGCACTTAAATACCATGCTGGGGCGATGGACATGAAGATACCTTGGACTAAACTGGGACATCAGACGACAATAGTCTGTGGATCCATTTTTAAATATTTATTTGCATGTCTCCTGCAAAGCTTTAATTCCACCGTGTATCGTGTGGCGGGACTGGGAAATGATTTTTTGTTGTTGTTAAAAAAGGAAGAAAACCACGGACAAAGGAATATAAGCAGGAGCTTTGTTGTGGAATATTATTTTTTATATTTTGATTGGAACTTTATTTCCGGAGAATGAGCTCTGAATGTTGTGAACCGTCTTATTATTTTAAGAAAAGTTCTATCGCATCCTGTGTTTTATAATAAAAGCATATTGCGAACACTTCTAATCAGGGTTTTTGTGTGTTTTGCAGCAAAGTTTTAGTGAATTTATAGCTCTCAGGGGAGCGGTAAGGCATTTGCCAGCGAAATAAATAATATTATCAAACAGAAATCAGATGTTTAGCAATAATCTTTAACACAGTTCCGTGCTCTATATATTTAAGACAATGACCTCCGTATATAACGAGATAATTATGAAATAGTGAAGATATGTTATGTCTCATGTAGTCTTGAAGCTTTGAAATGCACAGGAAAGGTACAATTACCATGTGCTTTCAGGAGTAAGATTGATAAGTATTTTTTGAAAGTGATTCATGTGCAGAAAATCCTCTCACTTTAAGACAGGATGTTGAGCGTATAATTTTAAAATTTGCTTTTCAGGATATCCTCGAATACCCAAAGTTTACTATAATAATGTCCAAGTCTCTCAACAAATACAAAACTTTGTTGGAATTATGTGGTTTGAAAGTACTTTGCGTGATTTATCAGAAAATCTGCATTTCTTCCAAGCGGGTCGTATTCCGACCGCACTTCTAACATTTAACCAGCGTGAGTTAGATTCCGTGGATCAAACACACCGGGGTCTGTTATCCGGCGCAGGTGGGAGGGGGAGAGGGGGAGAGGAGCAGGGGACGGGATGGGGCACTTTTACTGAATTTCACCAGAACGACTGGAGCAAAGTGAGCGCGAAGAAAGCAGAAGGCTCAAAGCAGCCTGAAGGAAATGGTAGTGGCAGCGAGTCCCAGAGTAACCGAGAGTGAGCTCGGGGTGGAGGGAGGGAGGGCGAGAGAGGGAGGGAAGCATGCGCTGGAAACGGGGTGCATTCCATTGACTATCACGCCAGAGCATCTTCAAAAGATGCAAGAACACCTGTACAAAGGAAATACAATTTCTTTTTTTTAAAAAAATCAACGTTTGTTTTATCTATTACAATCGAGTTGCGAATGTTTTTAAAATGAAAATTAGCTTTTGCAGGTAACTCGCGGCTCCTAATCGCGATTATTTTATACAACGTGAAACCTAACGGTTAAACTTTTAATAAAACGGAATGATACTTTGACAGGTACAGATGTTTTATTGTGGTTGAGCAATTCCCGCTTATTCTGGTCAATATTAAAAGGATCCTACAATTTAATCGATGCCAGGACGACCCCTTTAGAATTTTGAGACTGAAAATACACATATGTGATGTGTCCGGCGAGACTTTGCTACATTGTATGAGAATGACTGGCAGCTGTCAGTTTCATAGATCATTCTCTTCCAGTGCAGTTGGAAGTTGTACATTCCCGTGATAAACTGCTGCACTTCGGCAGCGGTAAGCGGCGTGTTCAGCTGTTTCTCGTAGAGATGAGGAACATGGTGTGGAGGAGCCGGTGTTGGACTGGGGTGGACCAAGTTAAAAACTCACACAACATCAGGTTATAGTCCAACAGGTTTATCTGGAAGCAGTAGCTTTCGGAGCGCTGCTCCTTCATCAGGTAACTGTGGAACAAGATCATCAGACACAGAATTTATAGCAAAAGATTACAGTGTCATGCAAGTGAAATGGTATATTGAACAAATCTCGATTGCACTCCCAGCCGTCACTTGGATAAGGTTAGCTTCTCTATCTCTCTCTGATGGTGTGTAGAGTTCGCTTTCTTACACAAGCCCTCCTTGTGATCAAAAGACATCGAAAGCAGACAATGTCTCTCTCGGATTTTAAACTAAACTAAGTTTCTCTCATCCATAGATCTCCAAATACACCCACATCTCAAAGCATTGCCTCACCTCTGCCCCAAACACACTTTAAATTACAGGGTAAAAACAATGACTGCAGATGCTGGAAACCAGATTCTAGATACCAGATTCTAGATTAGTGATGCTGGAAGAGCACAGCAGTTCAGGCAGCATCCGAGGAGCAGTAAAATCGATGTTTCGGGCAATACATCACACATCGACCTCACAATGCCCAGATACCACAGCCGACTTGAATCGGAAGGGACATAGTCCCAAATATTTGCACTGACAATCGTATTTGGTTATTCTTTCTGAGCAATGTCAACTTCACCCAAGAAAAACAAAATCAATATAGACCCATTATAAAGAGTTTAAGATTGTTTATACTTCTAATAATGGGAGGAAATTGTCCCACAGACACTGGACAATTGTGTGCCATTGGAATCTTCACTTTTTACCCAACATCTGGCCACCTTCAGGCGCCGGAGTGCTGGTCTCTTTTTTTTAAAATCGCCTCTTGTTGTAATTTTGAACAGAGCCGGATTCAGCCGCTTTTAAATACAACAGGAGAAAATCAGCACGTCTTCAAATTCAAAGGGCGGCTGCTTCTGCCCGGTGAACCTAGACAGCAACGGGGATACATTGGCGCAGAGTTTGCTGAAGGATTTTAGTTAGTTTTCGTTGGTGTACGGACACCGGGGTCCCTAAAAGAGTTAGATAGAAGGACAGAAAGACGGAATTCTTCAAACTTGAGAAGCAACATTTATTAAACAGAGGGAAGGAGGGAAACTGAGTTTCGAGGTAATTAGCTGAGAGTTTTGATTCTCTTAAATGTAGGAAAACCTTTCCAGGCGAATGCAGAGGGACACGTTCTGCTGGTTTGACGAGGCCTCAGTCAATGAGGTAAGTTCGAGCGGGGCTGCCTGGGAAAGGAGGGGAACCTCTATGATTCTCCCGAAGGAAAATCCGAAGAAGTGGAAGCATTATCGAAAGGTCAGGGGGGAAATCGGACGGCGGAATTGCAAAGGTCAGTTCTGGGCGGAGTGAGGCCCAGCATATTAGCATTAACATTGCGTTTTGCCAGGGAGAAGGAAGCTGTTCGGTCCCAGGAATAGGACGGTGAGGTTAGTGAGGAGCAGGAGCTGGGATACTGGGTCTATTTCTCAGGATAATTTTCCGATGAGATTAGATCCCTGATAATGATAGTTCCCCGGGATTTAGCAACAGCAGCATCCTCGGGCAGATGAAGGGAACTTTAGCTAAATCTCTTTGCAGAGTTTAGGTTACACCTAACATCAACATCATTTCGGGATAAAATGCGTCCCAATATAAAATTTATTTTGTAGGACAGTTTTTATTCGGAATTAAAGCCAATGTTTGTCCGCCCTGATTTGATTTAAGATAAACCTTTTCTCATCTTCTGTCAGAATGTCGGTGTAAAGTTACCCTGGTCTGTAAGAAAACAAAATGACAATAGTTCTTTTTTTCTCTGTTCTAAACTTTAATCCTCCAATTCTCCAGTCAGGGGGTTTGATGTCAGCGTTATGCACTAGCTACATCTAGTGGTGCAGTTTGCTAATGCGCCTAATTATGTGAAATAAGCTAATATTGCGGATGCTGGCAATTTTATTGAGACAGGTTGAAATTAATTTGCCCTTAAAGGTCACACAGAAAATGTGCTTTCACCATTCGGAGTGAATCCACAGAGACTTCACCAAAACGTGAAAAGCTACAAACGGATAACTATGCTATAAACTGTAAAAAAAAAGTAACGGTGATAACTTTCCGTTTTCTCGTCTTCCTCGTTAGTTTTGATTTAAATGTTTGCATCAACTGTTGAGATATTGTTGGGATCTTAACAGGCGAAAGCTCTGAGACTGACCTGGGCTGGAAGGGGCTGGACAATTTCCACATGATGACTGTAAAAACTGTCTTACACACTGGGGGCGGCTGAGCAGGTCACAAACACACACAAAGCATCCCTTCAATACAACGACAGCAATCCCAATGAAAATGTCCGACCACCATCCGTCCTCCCATGGTCACTATAATTTCAGAATTTCAGTGTCCCCCGTGTGTGAATCAAAGATACAGGAATTGGTTACGTCTCACCCAGTCATAGCCGACAGTTTTGCAGCCGGCAAGTTTAACAGCTTGGAATGCAGTTCCCCTTCAAAACAGCCGGCCTTTTCACTACAAATAAACCCGAGGAATTCGGGTCAGAATGTGCTTTCGACATGCACGGTTAAAAACAAAACCCTCAAGTCTTAGGTAAAATAATAAAAGAATCATTTTCACAAGAACGAATGGCCTTTTTTGGTTTAAATCACGGGCTGAAGTTAAGAAACCGGGAACAAAGTAAAAACAAAACCATTCTGGCGACAAATTGCTGGAGTGGACAATGTGATCGTGAAGGTGCAATAATCATGACTTTGACTTTTTTGTGATCAGAATATGTTGAAGGGATTGATTGATTCTCACGCGTCCAATTTGCTACAGTTAAATCTCGCCTTCATTTGCATTCAATATATTTCATTTTAGATTTTAGATTCGATCATTTTTAAACACTAAGTTTGTCAAAACAGCTACAAACATCAAACTTAAAGTTGACAATTCACAAAAAGCGTGGCCAAGCCTAATCCAGGAGTGCCGCTCTTTTTCCTGCCACATGCATACAGCCTGGCTGATTGGGTACATGTGTGCTCTTTGTCCTTCAGCTACTTAGCAAAGATCAAAGCCACCAGAAAACTCTCTTTCAACTCAGTACAGAACAGCATGGATTGTTTATGGGCTGTTTTTATGACCAAATCTATTATTTCACTACAAAATCAACCCTGTTAAGATCACTCTTTGCAAAGAGTATGATTAGGAAAATTGTAAACTACAAAATTTGAAAAACAAAATCATCTTAGTTAAATCCACAAGTGCATTTCTCTAACGTGTTAGATGCTGATACAACCTCTCCCAAACTTTAATTCAGGTCAGCCTTTTTCTTCCAGTATTTGAGAATACTTGTAATCTTCTTTGATTCTGATAAGATGGTAACCCCGACAGATTCTTTGCTTCCCCCCTCTTTCCACTGCAGTGGTCTGGCTGTTGAGGGTTTGGCACTTTTACAAGTATGTATTTGATGAAATCATAGATCACAAAACTTCAAATGAGACTAGTAGTGAAGCTTACTCTCCCAAATCTAAATATGTTTGCATTTACTAACATTCTGATTCAGTCAAATGTAAACAGGCCATTTCTACATTTTAAATAGACTTTTTGTTCGAAAAGTCTGCTTATTGAAACGCGAGTTCCTGTCTTCTTTCTCCGACCACATCAATGTGCTAATCAAATCACTGTGTGGACAGCCATTGCGGCAGCAATGAAGTCTATTATTTCTAATTAATTTACTGAAAAACAGCAAAACGATACACAGAACTTCTCTAGCACTTAGCCAGAGATATTATGATCGGAAGATCAGAACTGTTTGACAAACATCAACAACAACACTCTGAGGGCGGGTGGGGGGTAAAAACCAGCAAGTACAGGACTATGGGCCAAACTGATTCAGGCTAATACTCTATTCCTACGAGGACAAAGCAATGTCAAATAGCTCAGTGCCTCTAAACTAGAACATAGATACAAGAAAACTCCCCTCAAGACTACAATTTCGAGGGTCCGACTCGAAAGTACAGGTTTGTAGATGGGGTTGGACTCGGTTATGATGTCACTGAAGTTGGTACTCATTGTCTAAATCTAAACATGAATGGTGGCTACCATAATGAGTTTAAAAGGTACCTGACAGAACCCATGAAACCATATCAGAACATGAAGGAGTACGTTTGTAGAAGTGAACAAACAAAAAGGAAGATATCTGGGAGAACGCAAAATAACATTATGGAAACTTGAGTTTGTTTAAATGTGGAATTATTTAAAGATCAAAGATCTTTGCATGTAACCAATTGAAAATGTTACATTAATGCATTTCAGAGTTGAAAATCATTGAAAAACATTTTACTGGGTATTGTAGCTGCCTTTAAAGAACTTCAGTAAACGAAATTTGATGAATCTGCACAGTCAATTTACAAGGGTGATACTGGTCATCAAACAGACTTCGGGAGAATGTGAATCCAAATGAACTGTGATGGGAAAGACAAAATTTGCCGTGAAATTCAATAGAGCGAGTGTACTCTCCCCAGTGTGTGAGAGAATCCCAGTCTGTCAGATAGAAGTATTACAATTTGAGAAACAGGATTCTGTGTACAGGGATTAAATTATAAAATTATCTAAGGCAATAAGAAGATTCCCTTCACAAAAGAAACCTCAGGTCCATGGAGCACATCTGCTAAAATCTCATTCAGGAATTAGTCACTGGTGTAGTTGACCACCATGCTATAGAACACATCCCGGATGGAATCTCTGCTTCAGCACCATATTAAATCCCAACATTTGGCTGAGCAAGTAAACTATCCAATAGAGGGAAGAAGACCTTTGTTGCAATGTTTCATCTATCTGCTTGACAAATGATCATTCATCACAACATTGTACAGCACCTGCCAGAATTTTATACTGTTTTAAAACTTCTAATGCAACAGATTTTCCAGTGATTCTATGAATGTATTTAAAAGCTGTTAAAATGTCTTGCATTTTCAAATCTTAGTGATGCCAGAAATTATCAAAATATATGTTTTTTTTGTTGTGAAGCTATGTAACTCATGCTTCAAAGGTCTGTGAAATATAATTAATTATATTTCTGTTTGAATTTAGAAATCAAGCAGCAGTGATCCCATTGGACTAATAACTGTGCACAATAAACCTTGCAGAAGTGATAGCTGAATTGATCAACAATTGATGGTCCCTCAGGTGCTCAAAATGAGATTTGGTTTGTGGAAGGTTAAGTGAAGTATTCTGCAGTTAAGCAACAGGGGTAGACTTCAGCAAGAACACAAAAGGAACGTCACTGACCTGCCTTGGTAATTGAAGGTGTTATTGAAGGATTGAACAAGACTCTCTATGCCCTTTCATTAAGAAGGTTGTAGTCAGTCAAAACTGAGTGAACAGAGCTACCTCATGATTTGATCTCTTATTAAACTGACAGGACTCAAACTTGTAACTGTGCCCTACAGCTGCATTTCAGAAACAGACAGAAACAAAATTTAAAAATGGATTTATGGGCATTTAATTTTTCTTTGTATTATTAAAAAAACAAAGTCCAATTCAAGAGAGTAGAGTTTTTAAAGTTTAGCTCATTTTGGGAACAGGAGTTTTTTTTTGCAAATAATATTTTGTTATTATTCTTTAAGAACATCTTTCTGTATTTTATTTTTGTTCTTAAATTACCACAGATCATTTCAAAATTAACTTGAGGGCATCCCTTAGCAGTAAATGGCAGCATGGTGGCTCAGTGGTTAGCACTGATGCCTCACAGCACCAGGGTCCCACGTTCAATTCCAGACTCAGTTGACTGTCTGTGTGGAGTTTGCACATTCTCCTTGTGTCTGTGTGGGTTTCCTCTGGGTGCTCCGGTTTCCTCCCACAGTCCAAAGATGTGCAGGTCAGGTGAATTAGCCATGGTAAATTGCCCATAGTGTTAGGTGCATTAGTCAGGGGGAATGGGTCTGGGTGGGTTACTCTTCGGAGGGTCAGTGTGGACTTGTTGGGCCGAAGGGCCTGTTTCCACACTGTAGGGAATTTAACCAATCTAACCTAAACAACTGTCAGCCTTTATCAATTGTCTGACATTGCTGCCCCAAGTGATTGAAGGTCTGTGGCGCCTTTATCAGATAATCCTAGCAGGGAAATGGTCCTTATATTTCATGACTGATAACGACATTGCATAAAACACAATGTACTTGAAATATATGTAGATTCTTATCTGGCTCCAATTCAAAATGCGTTTGGGGCCAAAGATTTTCCCAATTACAAATCTGGCAATTCAGGGAGCTTAGTTATATTTGATCTGTATAACTGCATATTTAAACTAAAGTCCTAGTCTCCTACTGCTGGGCTTCTTTCTTTTCATCCTTTTAAACAAATCAACCAAGAGTACTAATGGCAATATCTAGGTACCTAATTGAATGGCAATGCAGAATTTTTATATTCATCAAATGTTTATGTTTTGTAATCACATCAAATATCATTCTCCTCAGAAATTGCATGGATTCCAGTGCCCATTGGATGTCACCCAATATTTACAGGGACTTCCCTGTATTCTTGGGTTGCTATTGTTGAGATAGAGATATTGAAAATATGACACAATGAGCTGTTATCCTGAACAATGCAATGCTGACATAACTGCCGTGTTTGAACATGGAATATTGGCACATTCCAGAGAAATTGCCAGGATGGTGAAATGAATATGATAAATTCCAGAATGTGTAGGGAAAGCTTTCATCAAGGGGGCGGAGCAAAACTAGAGGGCATAGGTTTCAGGTGGGATGGGAATGATTTAAAAGGGATCTACTATCACAAAGGGTGGTGTGGGTATGGAATAAGCTGCCAGAAGAAGTGATGGAGGCTGGTACAATTACAACATTTAAAAGACATCTGGATGGATATATGAATAGGGAGCATTTGGAGGGATATGGTCCAAATACTGACAAATGGGACTAGATTAATTTAGGATATCTGGTTGTCACAAATGAGTTGGCTGAAGTGTCTGTTTCCATGCTGTACAGCTCTATGTCTCTATGTGATATTCCTTGCTTAAGGGTAATCCAGGTTCTCCTGAAGCTGCTTGGCAAGGTCACCTGTTCAGCATGACAATATTTGCATCAGCCTTGTGTCTCCTGAAAAGATATCTGATGGAGTTAAAACTATGCCTCAGCAAACACTTTCCATGTTTCTACAATGGGATCTTTGACAATCAGAAGGACTGCCACTATGTGTAAAGTTCATGTATGTTGTAGAACTAACCCACTGTCAAATAATGATTGAGGTAGAGTGCTGCTATCAATTGTCTTTTTGGTTCTGCATCTGTAGGCCTATATGGTTAACAGGGGAAATGATAAACTGTTGACAGTGAGTCTCAATAAAAAGTGGCACTTACTTTAACAACTAAATGTAGTTTATTTCCTCAAAGCAATAGATACGACTTACATTGGCTAGTTAGACATAATCGCTAGACTACTAGGAGCCAGGGATGTCACATCTGAATCCCTCAGGATTTCAAGCTAGCCTCCTCTATTCCCAACACAAGATTAGATGACATCATCATGAGTGGAGTCTAATGCAGTCTTCAACATTGACCCTTGCAGAACCTTGACCTTTTACAACAGTGAATGTTTTCATGCAGGTGCATGGTCTTGAAGTATGACATGGCAATAAATTTGTTCTAAAACAGTTACATTTTATTTCCCCACCTCTTCAAGAAGTGTTAGAATGAATGCAAGTCAGTTATAATCATATAAGCAAGATTTCCTGCTGAAATTTCCAAATATTATTTTTGTTCCTTTCTCTTTCTACACCAAATGTTGCAAGAGGCAGGCAAACCTTGTGCTCACATATCTTTCAATAGCCAGTTCTTCTCGGAACAGATCATCAGCCAGTTGCCATTGACTATCTTTGAGGAGAACCAGGCCACATCAAATGTTTGAGCAGGAGACTCCCCCATTCTAACTCTATGTGAAAGGATTTACAGGTTAATAAGCAAATCTGATGCACACTGTTACAAACACAGCTTTTGCAGCCAACCAGTCCGGGAGTGAGAGTCCAACCTGAATCTTTTGGCTTATAGGCAGAGACACTATTGAGTTTTGTAATGTCCATTACTCACAATGCTCCATACCACCTTAATATTCATCCAGCCATTGATCTCAAGTTTTCTGCAATTTCAAGGCTGGAAAGGGATCTTGAAAGTGATTTGAGAACAACAAAAAAAGCAAATGAAAGGAAAGGGCGTTTAAGAAACAGGATAGTTCAGTTATTCACCAGCATCAACATACATATGATGGACTCAATGGCCTCCTTCTTTGTTGTAAATTGTATCACACAGAATCAGAATTAAAGGAAGCATGTGGATTAATAATATTATTTCCAATCTATGGAGAAACATTATTTCCAAAGTATTGCCTGAACAGATAAGCTTCCCAAACAAAATAATTCTCCAACTGCTGTACAATCAGTACGTTATAGATACCACATTGCCAAAATAATCTCTTGAAAAAGTTATGAGAGGCTGCAGACGTTTTCAGGCTCGAGACTGCAATGTGCATTCATGAATTATATTGTTCAAATCCTGCACCACATCAGCACTTGGCATAACCAGCCTTCTAAATAGAAAGACAGAAAATCATTTGGTTTTTGTTTATTTCAACATGAAAGAGTTGCTTGTGAAGACGTTTGAGAGTAATGAATTTAGGGTTGAATTATAGAGAATAGTTCCTGCTTATTCTGCAAAATTTAGTTGTAAGGAAATCGGTGCTTTAAGTTATGGAGTAGGAAGGGATTCACTTACCATCCCACAGGCAATCAAAGGAATACATAGGATGTGATTGCACGCTTTTAGCTACCACCATATAATGTTTGAACATTTAGTTATGATTATTATATAGAATAAGGTATTTCACAAAGCTGTGACTGCTGGAGAAGTTGCAAGCACACTTCAATATTTTAAAATAAAGCAGCCAGTCAAAAGGACAAAATCAATTAATAAAATGTGATTTACTCATAGCTCCAGCAGAAGATTTGTGCAGCAATGTCGTTTTAAAGAGATTTGATCTGAAGCAGCTGAACTTTGACATCCAATACTTTCAAGTGCAAATGGTCTCTTTCCTTTTTTGGAAAGTGTTTTGGTGTAATGGATACACATATAAATCAAATGGAAAGTGTGCAGTTTTAAAGTGTTCTTGGGTCATGCTTGTAGCTCAGTTATTCTTCCTGTTGGTTCAATTCCAGTGCCTCTTCTTTTATTCCTTCAGGGGTAGTGGGTGTTACTGAAAAGGCCGTATTTGATGCCCATCCCTGACCATTTCCAAGGTCATTGCAGAGGAGAGTTGAGAGCTATGAGTCTGGAGAGAGAACACATTTCATTTAGACAGAGAACACATTTCCTTTCCTCAGGGACAATCAATGATAGTTGTCCTGGTGAACATTGCTGAGGCTAGCCTTATTTTCCAGATTTTTAAACTGAATTTAAATCCACCACCAGTTGCTGTAGTGGGATTTGAACCCAGGTTTCAAGAGCTTCCAGAGCTATCTGGATGTCTGGATTAGTAATCCAGAGACATTACCACCATAATAAAATCTGTTTGAACTGATACATTATGAGGAGTGCCCAATAAGTTTACTGGGGAACTGAAATATGCTGGTATTAGATGCATGGCCAATAACTGAGCAAATTTAACTAAGTTTTTAAGCAAATTCATTTGTGCAATGTTGGTTTAATTAGCAACACCTGCATTTGATGCCCATCTCTGATTACTCTTGACAAAGTGATGGTGAACCATCTCATGAATTGCTACAGACCATTGCTGATGTACAGCTGCAGACCACTGCTGATGTACAGCTGCGGACCATTGCTTATGTCAGCTACAGACCATTGCTTATGTACAGCTGCAGACCATTGCTTATGTACAGCTACAGACCATTGCTTATGTACAGCTGCAGACCATTGCTTATGTACAGCTGCAGTCCATTGCTGATGTACAGCTAAAGACCATTGCTTATGTACAGCTGCAGACCATTGCTTATGTACAGCTACAGACCATTGCTTATGTACAGCTAAAGACCATTGCTTATGTACAGCTACAGACCATTGCTTATGTACAGCTACAGACCATTACTGATGTACAGCTGCGGACCATTGCTTATGTACAGCTGCAATGTTGATAGAAAGGGAGCTCCAGAATTTTGAACAAGTGATGACAAAGCAACATTGACATAATTCCATGTCAGGGTGATGTGTGACTTGGATGTGATGGTGTTCCCATGCAGCGGCTGCTCTTGTCCTTGTTAGAGTGTGTGGGTTTGGGAAGTCCTGTTGAAAATGCCTTCTCAAGTTGCTCCAGTGCCAGCTTGATGTTGGTAGGTCAAAAAGACAAAGTCACCAGATTTGGAGATGCCGGTGTTGGACTAGGGTGTACAAGGTTAAAAATCACACAACACCAGGTTATAGTCCAACAGGTTTAATTGGAAGCAGACTAGCTTTTTGAGCAGCCTTATGAAAACTAGTGCTTCCAATTAAACCTGTTGGACCAAAACCTGGTGTTGTGTGATTTTTAACAAAGTCACCAGAGTCCGAGCAGACCTTGGGTTACTCTCTCATTACAGCGAGAGCACTGGTGATGGTTTAACCTAAAGGCAAGGGGAGAGGTCATCATGGTAATCTCAGCCAGTATGAGAATTGAATCCCACTCTTCTGGTAGTACATTGCAAACCAGCTATCCAGCCAACTGAGCTAACTGCTGGTACTTTGCAACTGTGAAGGAAGTCAGTCTAGTGAATTGCCTTTTGCTGAATGACTGGAGTTTTGTTACATTTGTACCCAGTCAGACAAATGAGAGCATTCCATCACACCCCTGACTTATGACCTTGTAGATTGTAGAAGGATTGTGGAGGTGAATCCCTATACTGTAACTAAAGAATATCCAGCATCTGACCTGGTCTTGTTTTTGCAATATTTCCAAGGCTGGTGCAGTTCAGTTAAATTTAAGGAGTTTAAATGACATTCAAAAATCTGGAATATAAAGCTGGCCTCATCAATGGTCGCCATGTCAACGCTTTGATTGTCCCTTATGAAAGGAAATGTTCTGTTGTCTAAATGTGACTCCACAGCTCTTCACTTCCTCCTGCAATGACCTTGGAAACAGTCAGGGATGGGACATAAAACACTGGCCTTTCCACGGAGGCCTGCACCCCATGAAAGAATAAAGAAAACTACAATGGAATTGCATAAGCAACATGAGGGCTTCATTCCTGATGAAGGGCTTTTGCCCAAAATGTCGATTTTCCTGCTCCTCAGATGCTGCCTGACCTGCTGTGCTTTTCCAGCACCACTCTAATATTGACACTGGATTTTTTAAATGCTTGACCCCTGTTCCTGGCAAGCACTTTTACACTTCAGATTGACCCAAAGTTGGTCACTGTTGGATGACAATGGTTAAGTGAAAGATTTTCCAGACGGCAATGTTACTGCAGTGGAATACAATTCTCTTGTTGTGTTTGACCAACAATGCTTCATAGATTCCCATTTTGAGCTGGTAGATCTGTTCTCAATCTATCCGATTAGCATGGCAAAAGTGCCACACAAGACCTAGACATTGTCTTCAACGGGAAGTCAGGATTACTCCTCCACAGGTTTGTTGGTGCTACTGGTATAATCACAGGTAGTTAAATCTGCAGCATGTCTTTTAATGAGGGCTGGATCAAATATGAGCATACTATTTACGAGCACAGTAGGCTACTTGAGCCTGTTCCACCATTCAAAAAGATCACAGTTGATTAACAGGACCTCCAGAACCCACAGTACTTACCAAGGACAAGATCATGATTGATCTTTTTGTGTTTCAAATTCCGGAATTTCTATCTATATAGATAACGTATCATTCCCTCGCCTCACAGGATTTTATCTATCTCTGCCTGGAATGTTCAATTATCCCACCTCCACCACCTGCTGAGACAGAGAGTTCCAAAGTTGCAGAACACTTTATGAGGGAAAAAAAAATCTCAGCTCTGTCCTAAGAGAGCACCTGCTCATTTACAAACAATATCACCTGGTTCTGGACAAATTAAGGTTTTTCTCTCTGGTTGAATCTCTAACCACTTGTTACAGCCCCAAACTATAGCAGCTGTGCCCTTCAGAATTCATCAGCTCAGTCAGTGATACAGGCCTCCCCTGCTCTAAGAATACACTGAATGCTCCCAGCTTGTATTCAAATGAAGCAATTATGAATTCATCAGAAACAGGGCGTTCGATGATATTCACCAGGAGGTTTCCTTGCCCACATTCGACTTGCTGACATGAGATTTTCTGGTGTCTCGAGTTTAGTGTTGACAACTTTGCTGGGCTGGGTGTGAATTAGTGCATCTGTCCATGTCAGGTAATCCAAATGGATATATTCCGACTTTACCTAGTCATAGAGATTTGTTTGATTTGCTTGGCCACTTCAGATGGCAATAGAGTGCCAGGCATGGTGTTGTGGGTTGGAGTCTAGAGTAAGGTGAACATGATTTTTTTACTCAAGGACATCATTGAATCAAATGAGTTTCTAGAAAAATAATCAATAGCTAAATTGTCATTGTTACTGATCCCAATTTTTACTTCAGGTTTAGATAACGGAAATTAAATTGACAAGCTGCTAAAGTGTAATTCAAACTCATGACATTGCATGAATAGTCTAGATTTCTGCATTTCTGACCACTGCATTACTGTTTCAGTGTAAGATTACTGGCCTTGGAATTAGAATAGACGACTGATGCAATATTTAATTCACCCTTGCAGGGAACAGCTTGAGTTGGATTTTATATTTGTTTGGTGACTTTCAGAAATTATTATCGGAGCAGTATGATCCTTGCTTCATTTTTCATTCACTCTCCATATTGTGGCATTTGTAAGCAAATACATTTACAACATAGTCTCCGATCATGATCTGTGGTTGTAATAAAAAAATGACTCCCATCTGCAGAACCTATGTGGATATATTTCTTCAATCGGTTAATTTTAAAATTTACCCTAGTACAAGTCATAATCTTCACTTCATAGTCACAATTATTTAAGAAACAGCAAACATTATAATTTTTAACTTTGGTATCATGTTGAAAATCTGCTTTGAAACTAAATTATCTAATGTTGTGAGCTTTAGTTGAGAGGTAATACTAAGTTGGAAAGTTAGTCTAAAGATCTGAGCATAATGTAGGCTAACATCTCAATACAAGGCTGCACTGTCCGTAGGGATACCTTTCAAATGCATTGTTAACCAGAGGTTTCATCTGCCCACTGGTGAAGTGCACAAGATCCCATGTGTATTATTTCAAGATATTCAGAAGAGTTTTCCCTTATGTCCTGGTTGATATTCATCCATCATCTCATTGTTTCTGGGAGTTTAATGTGTACGATTTGATTGCCCATTTCTCCACATTACAGTAGTAACTATACTTCAAAACAATCTTCTTGGTTTCAAAGCACATTCTGATGTCCTGAACTCATGACGTGTTACATTCATATTGTTTCTTTCTTAAAGAGAATCATTTTCCAAAATGGAAAGGATGGAGGTGACTGTAAGTATTCTATTGTCTTATCTCCATGAAGGGAATCCATACTTAAACTAGGTTGATTGGCATCAATTTTTGGGACAACATTATCGCCCTAATAATTATAATAATAATTGTCACACATCTTTGAATGGTTCTTATGTTCACTGGATTGCAAAGTTAATATACTATTGGTATAGGAACTGGAATGGTTTTATTTGTGAAGCTCTGCTAGAGTTTTAGACATCTGCTTATATTATTCAATAGTTTCTCTGTTTACTTACAACTAAGGTCCTAACCTTTCTATAGTATACTTAGTAATCGCAGGCCCAGTGCAATCAATTCAAGGATTAGCGGTAAGCCAGTTGGGATCTGCTCAAATATCAGGTCATTTATTAGTCAACATTGTCATTCTAAATCTGTCAGGAGGTGGGCCAATGTCAGTCCTGGGGGTCTGCTCACTAAAAGTTAAGAGGGGTTATCAGGGCTACTACTGTCGTAAAGAAGTTAGGAAAATAACTTGTTGAGTTTGGAGGCAGCATGCTGTGATGTTGAGGGGACAATAATGTGAAGGGAGGCAATTCAACAAAAATGGGGTGGAGCGGAATAGTACCTTGAAGGTAAAAATTGAAAATGCTGGAATCACTCAGTAGGTCGAACAGTATCTGTTTCGAATCGAATGACTGAAATCAGCTAGGAAATGGTGGTAGTTATCTGATGAAAGGGGTGGGGTTGGGGGAGAAGGGCTGGTGTTGGGAGGGAAAGGAATGCGTGGAGTAGATGGCGATGGTACCCAGAGAGAGTTGAGAGGAGAAAAGGAGAGGCAGACAAAGGGACTGTTGATGATAAGCTGGGAGTGAAATAAATGTTGAATGGGTCATAAAAGGAGTGTGAATAGTTGAAATGTATTGGCTATGCTGGGAGTCACTTATATAGTCAACAGTGTGGTGCTGGAGGGGCACAGCAGGTTGGGCAGCACCCGAGGATCAGGACCTCCTTGGATGCTGGCTAACCTGCTGTGCTTCTCCCTCACCACACTCTCGACTCTGATCTCCACTATCTGGAGTCCTCACTTTCTCCTAGCCACTTATATAGGACAGAACTTGGGTGTTTGGGGTTGGGTAACGAATGTGGAGGAAAGTGTTCACACCCTGAAATTGTTAAATTCAGTGTTCAATCCTAAAGGTTGTAAAGTACAAGGTTTACATTTGTTTATTTATTATTTCACAGTTGGTATTTTATGTGTGATTATTACAATATGACACAGCTTAATGCTTCAGTCTGAATTGTAAAGGCCTGAACAGCCCAATTAAACACAGTAAGGTTTTACATTATTGACGCCATCTTAATGCCCATATGTGTGGAGTTTGCACATTCTCCCCGTGTCTGCGTGGGTTTCCTATGGGTGCTCCAGATTCCTCCCACAGTCCAAAGATGTGCAGGTTAGGTAAATTGGCCGTGTTAAATTGCCCTTAGTGTTAGATGGATTAGTCAGCAGTAAATGTAGGGGGGGTGGGTTGCTTTTTGGAGGGTCGGTGTGGACTTGTTGGGCCGAAGGGCCTGTTTCCACACTGTAGGGAATCTAATCTAATCTAAAAAAATCTAATCATACTTTAAAAATTGTACTCATAATAACACCTGTTAAATCAGGTGATTCAATATAATGTAGTTTTTAACAATAGAAAAGTTTGAGATGGAAATCATGTTTTCCAACAATTTTACCTCAATCATTTATCATTATATGAAATGATAGGAGATATTGGACAATGCACAATGTCCATCTGACAAAAGAGACTGTGGGAGATGTATTATGAAAAATGCTATTTTCAAGAAAGCAATAGAACAAAAGTCATAGCAAAATTACATGGTTATGACAACTGATAGGAAGAAACTGCAGGAAATCACAACTGTACAAATATATATTTTGTGTTTAAAGCAAAGAAATTTCCAAGATGCTTTACAGGACCAACAATTATAAATCAAAATAATACACTGAGTGCCAGAAGGAGATAATAGGAAGGAGGAAAAGAAGTTAACTTTAAAGAGTATTTTAAAGAAGGAAAGTGAGAGAGAAAATTGGAGAGAGGTAGAAAGGATAATCCAGAGATTAGGAGCTAGATAACAGAAGGCACAACTACAAAGAGTCTAGTAATTATTATCAGGAATACACAATTTTCACACATCTATTGAAATCACCAGAGCCATTGCTCCGTCATTTCTCTTGATTTCTCAACTATTTTTATTTCGCTAGATTGCTTGTTCGATATTATGGCATCATAGAATCACACAGTACAGAAAAGGTCCTTTGGCCCATCCAGTCTGCACTGACAAAAACCACTTGAAATCTACATTAGTCCCACTTTCCAGCACTTGGCTCAAAGCTTTGAATATTACAACATTTCAGATGTTCATCCAAGTACTTTTTAAAGGTTGTGAGGTTCCAGATTCCCACCACCCTTTGGGCAAAAAATTGCTTCCTCAAATCCCCTGTAAACCTTTTGCCTGTCATCTTAAAATTGTACCTTCTTGTTATTGACCCTCCAACTAAGGGGACCAGCTGCTTCCTATCCATCCTGTCCATGCCCTCATAACCTTATATAGCTCAACCAAGTCCCCTTTCAACCTTCTCTGGGTGAAAGGACACAACCTGAGCTTAACCAATCTCTCTTCATGGCTGAGCTGCTCCATCCCAAGCTGCACTCTGATGACTCTCTTCAGCAACCCGCCAGTGCAATCACATCCTCTCTGTTGTGTAGTGACCAGAACTGTGCATCGTGCTCCAGCTGTAACCTAACTGTACAGCTCCAACATGACCTCCCCACTCTTATAATCAATGCCACAACTGATAAAGGCAGTGCCCTGTATTGCCTTTCTATCCACCCTTTTAACCTATCCTACTACCTTCAGGCATTTGTGGACAATACCTCAAGATCCCTCTGTTCCTCTTAGCTTCCTAGCATCTTGCCATTCACTAAATATTACTTTGTCTTGTTCCTTCTTCTAAAGTACGTCACCTCACACTTTTCAGGGTTAAATTCCATCTGCCCATCTGACCAATCTGTCATTATCCTCTTGTAACCTATCCTCTTCATTGTCAACCCATGTACCTATCGTCATGTAATTCTGAAACTTGCTTTTGATTCCCCCACATTTTCTTCTATGTCATTTGTATATATCATGAACAATAAGGGACCCAGCAGTGATCCCTGTGGTATACCACTGGACATTGGCCTGCAGCCACACCAACAGCTTTCTACCATCACCCTCTATCTCTAACCACTAGGCCAGCTTTGGATCCAACTTGCCAAGTTACCTTGTGCTTTTACCCTCTTTTTCAATTTCCTATTTGGGACATTGTCAAAGATTTTGCTG
The DNA here is from genome assembly GCF_004010195.1 of Chiloscyllium plagiosum. Taxonomy (NCBI): domain Eukaryota; kingdom Metazoa; phylum Chordata; class Chondrichthyes; order Orectolobiformes; family Hemiscylliidae; genus Chiloscyllium; species Chiloscyllium plagiosum. The sequence continues at coordinate 19,612,524 of NC_057742.1, forward strand.
AAATCCCCATAAACTACATCAACTGCACTATCCTCACCGACACACCTGGTCACCTTCTCAAAAAGCTCAATCAAATTTGTTCGGCACAGCTTCCCTCAGACGGAGACACGCTCATTATTCCTGATAAAGCCTTGCCTCGCCAAATGGAGACTAATTCTCTACTTCAGAATTTTCTCCAATAGTTTCATTACCATTAATGTGAGGCTCAATGGTCGATAATTTCCTGGTTTATCCTTGCCACCATTTTTGAAAAGTGGAACCACATTAGCTGTCCTCCAGTCCTCTGGCAACTCCCCAAATGCCAGAGATGAATTAAAATACTAAAGAAAATGGGTCAGAGTTCCTGTAATTTTTTCCCTCATCTTCTACAGAAGCCTGGGGATACAACTCATCCAGATCTGGAGAATGTTTTGCTTTTTCCTATGTCAAACTGCTCAAGATCCTCACAATCCTTCTTGCTGAATTCTCTAACTATATTGTCCTTCTCTAAAGTGAAGACATATGCATGTAACTGTTCAATGCCCGACAAATATCCTCCAGCTCCACAACAGATTACCTGCTTGGTCCCTAATGGGCCTTACTCTTTCATGGTTATCCTCTTCCCTTGATATACTTATAGAATATCTTGGGATTGTCCTTAATCTTATTTATCAGTGCTCTTCCATGTGCCTTCTTTGCTCTCCTGACTGCTTTCCTGGGCTCCTCACTACATCTCCAATATTTTGCTAGGATCTCTGTTGATCTACTCCTTTTGTACCTGTTAAAAACCTCTCACTTCTTATCCAGTCCTGAATATTTCTAGACATCCAGGGTTCTCTGGGATTGCTGCTCTTACATTTCACCCGAAAGGGAACATGTTTGACCTGTACTATCATCAATTCCATTCAATCCCATATTGACAAATGTAACTTCCTCCCATCAAATATCGTGAAGACTTGAAGTCATATCTTCAGCCGTGACTACAAACTCTGTACTCTTACCAACATTTTGTCCCTCTCCTTCACTGCCTTAAGTTGAAAGAGACTACCTGAAACTTTGGTTTTTTTGTTTCAGTATGAGGTGAATTTGAGCCTATTTCTCTTCACACACTTCCATCCTATAACATCACTTGTCTCTCTCTCTGTGGTGTGAAAGCCCTCATCTACATATTTCTCATTACCCAACTTCATTATTCCAATTCTCTCTGAACCCATCCCCTTTTACCTTCTACAAACTCTTCATCTCATTCCAAAATATTGCTACTTATGTTATGCTCACCTGAAACTCTGGTTATCCAGTAACTCCTGCCCTACTTTGAATTTACATAGTTCAGCAGCCTTTTTTTTTATTTTTATTTTATTTGCTTTTAGTCCTATGCCCACCACTTTCCCCACACCTAGCCCATCGTCAGGCCCTTTGGAAACATTTCAAGCATATTGGACTCTTACTTTTTCACTTGCCCATGATTGGTTACTGTGCCTTCAATTACGTAAGAACAATACTTGTTTAATCTTGTCAAATCTTTCTCCATCTTCATCTCTCTCTCCTTATTTAGGTTTGTCCTTAAAACTCACTTTGTTGTAGATTTAGTGATTATTCTTTAGTAACATCTTCTTCGCCTCAGCATTCATATTGTTTCTGATGATGTCTCAGTGAGGCATTTTGGGATGTTTATTTCACATTCAGGGTGCTAAATGAATGCAAGGCTTGTTTGTAATTTAAACAAATTTGAAATTTATTTGCAACAAGCTAAGAGGCCAGACAGACATTTCCCAGGGACTGAATGACTTGGGTACTGGCAAGAAAGTTGGGAAAATCATGGAGAAGCTTCCCCCTGGCCATCTGACGTGTCGAAAGCAAAATGTCCCATTTTCCAACCAAATATTGAACAGTGAGATGAGGTTCTCACTTGTGAGTAAATAGAAGGCTATTGCAAGCACTAGCATGCTTTAACATCTCATTATTACGTAATCTCACTTCATTAATATGCAGGTTCCCATTCTTCGTAACTGCTGGATAGAAACCAGGTGGCAGCAATTCCTACCACAAATGTCAGAATAGTAACCTGCTCCTCCGGACTTCTGTCTGGGACACCAGTCTGAACATTCCTGATGAAGAGTTTATGCTCGAAATGTCGATACTTCTGTTCCTCGGATGCTGCCTGTCTGGCTGTGTTTTTCCAGTGCCACACCTTTTGACGTCAGTCCTAACATCTCAGTGACTGTTGGCACTGACATGTACCAGCCTCACTACATCATTGTGGCACTCCGCTGATCCACTTACAATTCAGCATTGCAATTCAATGCTGCACTTTGGAGCACACTAGCAACTCTCACAGGGCTGCTGCAGCAAGAACATTGTTTGCTTTTATTGCATTACACGAGACGGAGTGGCACAGTGGTTAGTACTGCTGCTTCACAACGTCAGGAACCCAGGCTCGATTCCAAACTTGGGTGACTGTATGGAGTTTGCACGTTGTCCCTTTGTCTGCATTAGTTTCAACTGAATGCTCTGGTTTCATCCCACAGTCCAAAGATGTGCAGGTTAGGTGGATTGGCTATGTGATATTTTCCATAGTGTGTACGAGTGAAGGATTTGGACAGAGAGGGGCTTGGAGGGAAATTTGCAGGTTGCAGTGTTCCCATGTATCTGCTGCCCTTATCCTTCTAGATGGAAGTGGTTGTGGGTTTGGAAGATGCTGGCTAAGAAGCTTTGAATTTCTGCAGTGCATCTTGTAGATGGTACACATTGCTGCTACTGACTGTTGGTGGTGAACAAACAGAATGCTTGCAGATGTGATGCCAATAAAGTGGAACTTTGTCCTGGATGATGTCAAGCATCTCGAGTGCATCTATCCAGGCAACTGTGCAGTATTCCATCACACTCCTGATTTGTGTCCTGCAGATGCATAGGCCATAAGGAGTCAGGAGGTGAGTTACTCACTGCAGAATTCCCAGCCTCTGACCTGCTATTATAGCCACAGTATTTACATGGCTTGTCCGTTTCAATTTCTGGTCAATGGTAACCATTAGGATGTTGTGACGGATTCAGTGATGGTGAAGCCATTGGAGATTAGAGTCTAGATTAGAGTGGTGCTGGAAAAGCACAGCAGGTCAGGCAGCATCCGAGGAGCACGAAAATTGACATATTGGGCAAAAACCCTTCATTAGCAATTTTGCCTAAGCCATTGGAAATGTCAAAGGGTGATAGTTAGATTCTCTGCTGTTGGAGATATCCTGGCATTGGTGTGTATTATTTGTCAGCCCAAATCTGTATATTGACTGGGTTTTGTGCATTTGGACAGACACTGCTTCAATATCTGAGGAGTTGCACAGTGATGAACATTGTGTAATTGTCTCCACATTGGACCTCATGATGGAAGGAAGGTCATTGATGAAGCAGCTGAAGATGGTTGGGCCCAGGACAATACCCTGAGGAAGCCCTGCAGAAATGTCTGGAACTGAGATGACTGACCTCCAACAACCACCACCACCTTCCCATGTGCCAGGTCTGACTCCAACCAGCGGAGAGTTTCCCCCACGACTCTACTTGAAAGTTAGAGGGCTCCTAGGTCATACTCTATCAAATGCAACCTTGATGTCAAGGGTAGTCATTCTCTCCTCAGCTCCAGAACTCCGCTCCTTTGTCCATGTTTGAACCAAGTCAGGAGCTAAGTGGCCCTGTTGGAACCCAAACTGAGTGACATCGAGCATATTATTGCTAAGCATGTGGATCTTAATAGAACTGCTGATGACAACTTACTTATCACTTTACTGCTGATTGAGAGTAGATTATTTGGCCATAAATTGTCTTGGTTGGATTTGTCCTGCTTTTCATGCACAAGGCATATCTTGGCAATTTCCTATATGGCCAGGCAAATGCTGGCGATGAAACTGGTACCAGAAAAGCTTGGTTACGGGTGAGGCAATTTCTGGAGCACAAGTCCTCAGATGTATTGCTGGAATGGTGTGAGGACCCATAGTCTTGATATTGTGTGGAGTGAATAGAATTAGCTGAAGACTGGCATTGTGACACTGGGGACATCTGGAGGAGGCCAACATGGATTATCCACTGCATTCTACTGGCTAAAGATTGTTGCAAATGCTTCGACCATACTGTTGGACTAAAATGCTGTGTCCCTCCATCATTAAGGATTGGGATAATTGTGGAATCTCCTCCTCTTCCTCCAGTGAGTTGTTTAATTGAGCACCATCATTCATGACTGCATATGGCAGGACTGCAGAACTTAAATCTGATCCACTGATTGCGGGATTGCTTAGCTTTATCTATCACTTACTGCTTATGCATGCCATTCTGCACCCTTCATTGAACCAGGGTTGATCCCTTGGCTTGATGATAATGCGAGAGTCAGTGTTATGCTGGGCCATGAGGTTGCAGATTGTATTGGAGTATGATCCTGCTGTCGATGGCCCGCAGCACCTCATGGATGTCCAGTTGAGTTGTTAGATCTGTTCAAAGTGTATCTCATTTACCATGGGTTGATAGTGCCACACAACATGATGGACACTATCCTCAATCATGTTTTCCAGAATGTAAAATAAAGCTACCATGCAACCAGTGGGTCCTGTTTCAGATTAGCATAATCCAATTCATGTTGGATTCAAAATCAGACTGTGATTTCATCAACATATACTTTAAGCTACCTGAAGCAACATTCACTGATCTGCTAAGCAGACTGGGTGATTTAAAATGTCTACCTTCAATTTTAGAATTTGCTTCCCACACTGGAACCACAATTATTTAATGTTCATTTGTCAATAGAAAAGCCAATGTTTAGATGCAAACCAATATTCGAAACCTGTCAGACTTTTGAAGAAAGGCTTGTTTTAAGTCTTTTAATCAATCTTTATTTAAAGATTAAGAAATACTTAAATTATTCTGAAAATCAAAATGAATAATTTCCATTGACAAGAAATTCTGCTGATACTTTTCAAATATTGACAGCTTTCCAAAGATGTAAAACAGCTTCCCAAAGGAGATTTCACAACAAATTACATTTTGTTGCTGATTACAATAAAACTGACTGGTTTTGTTCATTATACATAAGGATTAATCTGGAATCAAAGATTGATAATGTAATAATTTCGGTAGCATTTATGAACTGGGCTGACCATTACAAGCACTTTCCATTTCCAGAGAGTCCAATGTTGTTTTATTGTTCATAGAATGTGGGCGGGGCCAACAATTACTTCCCATCCCTGGTTGATCTTGAGAAGGCACTGCCAACTGCTTTCTGGAATCGCTGAAGTCTGTAATACAACTGGCAAGAGGTTTTACAATTTAGAGTCAATGACCCTGAAGAAATGCTATATTTCCAAGTCGATACTCATGAGTTTGGGAGGCAAAGTTAAAGGAGCTGATGAGTTGCTATAGTCCATTTTGTACCTTGTACATAGCACAATGCACCAATGGATGGAGTGAATGTTTAAGATGGTAAATAGGGTGTCAATCAAATGGGCTGTTTTCCCCTGAATCCTGGAGCTTTGAATCTTGTTGAAGTTGCCTCATTCAGCAATTGAGGAGCATTCCATTCCACTCATGTCTCATACCTAGTCAAGATTTTTACAATGTTCCTGCTTTGGGAAGTCAATGGTGAGTTAGTCACTACAAAATTCCCAGCTTTTCATCTGTTTTTGTTACCACAGTATTTATGTGCATGGTCCAATTAAGTTTTTCGTCAATAGTGACACCCAAGGTATTGACGGTAGGGAATTCAGTGATCGTAATGCTGTCAATTTCAAGTGAAGATGGTTAGTTTCTTTTTTTGTTGGAGATGGTCATTGTATGATCTTATGTGGAATAAATACTACTTGCCAATTATCCATGCCAATGCATATTTTTCACAACTTGCATGCATGGCCTAAAATTTGCAACGATCAGTGAATATTTACACTTCTGACCTTAGGATGGAGATGAAGACGATACAGGTGAAGATAATTAACCTTCAAAAATCCTTTTTCCTGCTTTGTGCTCAGATAGTTCCAACATATGGAGAGTTTCCCTTCCTTGATTCCTGCCACCTTCAATTTTGCGAAGACTCTTGATGCTTCACTTAGTCAAATGATGTTTTTTTGTCAAGTATCTCTCACTACATCTCTCTCTTTTGTCATTACCATTAATAGAAACATAATATATTTGATCTGCATAAATTAACCTCCTGTTTTATTTGAGAAAAAACCTTTATAAGTTTAAGCAACAAGTAGGTTACTTCTATAAAACCTACTGACTTAACTTTAACAGTGTGCCTTTTCAATGAAAACAACAGGGCATAGTGCAATTGGCGTATAGCCCAAAATATTTTCTTTCGTTATGTTGAGTGATGAGGTGATCAGCTTTTTCATCAATAAACTAGGCATGTAAATGATGAACAACTTCTTTTGTGATTGCAACATAAGAAATATAATGCCAGGCAGCAACCACAACACATTTTTTATAAGGATTTATTTGGTAGCTCTCAAGACTGGAAATCTTGCCTGATTTTTCTTTTGCTAATCCAAAGGGCACTGAAGTCTTTGTGAAACCCATACCAAACCCGCAACTGACATCAGATAAAGTCAATCTTTTCTGAAGATATTTATTCCTTAATAATGTCAACGAATGCTGATAACTGATCCAAATTGACTTCATTCCTGGACAAATCTTTAAAATGGGCATCAGCTGGCTACTTTATCATGGATAGCAGCAAGATTGAGCCAAATTAAGTCCACACGTTTACATTTTTCACATTGGTATATAAAGGGAATCAGATGCGGGATCCCTCTCTCTCTTTTGTCTCACAAACAAGGAGACAATTTTAGTGCCCATTAGACAACATGATTTCGCACAATCAGCAATCTACACAATCTGTTTGGCTAAGCTTACTTATTGACTCATGCCTATTTACTATGTTTAGCTAACTATGAAGAAAATCCATCTTGACTGTGGACTTAACACAATAAAAAAAAGAAAATTAAGTACATGGGAAGGTGGTTGTGGATGTTGGACATCAGTTATCTCAGTTCCAGGATATCTCTGTAGGAGATCTTCAGGGTATTCAACCCAACCGACTTCAGCTGTTTCATCAATGACCTTCCCTTCAGAAATGGGGATATTCACCAATAACTGCACAATGCTCAGCACCAATCATGACCTCTCAGATACTGAAGCAGTCCATGTTTAAATGCAACAAGATCAGGACAATATCCAGGCTTGGGCTGTTACGTGGCAATATCATTTGAATCACACAAATGCCAAGCAATGACCATCTCCAATAAAAGACAATCTAACCACTGTCCTTTGACAATTAATGTTATCATCACAGAATACCTCACCAACAACATTAGGGATTACCATTGATAGGAAACTCAACTAGACTCACTGCATAAGCACAGTTTCCATAAGAGCACATCAGCAGTAACTCATCTCCTGATTCTCCAAAGCCTGTCCACCGTCTACAAGGCACAAGTTAGAAGTGTGATGGAATTTTTGTCATTTGCATGGATGGGTGGAGCTCCAATACCATCCAGGACAAAGCAACTCACTTGATTGGCACTGCATCCACAAGCATCCACTGCCTCCACCACTGGCACTCAGTAACCGCATTATGTACAATCCACAAGATGCACTGCAAAAATTCACTAAAGATCCTTAGACAGTACCTTCCAAACCCATAACCACTTTTTCATTGATAAGGACAAGGACAGCAGTTACATGGGAACAAGTTCCCCTCATCATCCTGAATTGGAAATCTAGCGCCATTCCTTTATTATCCCTGGGTCCAAATCATGGAATTCTCTTCCTAATGGCACTGTAGGTGAACCTACAACATGGACTGCAGCAGTTCAAGAAGAGAGCTCACCACCACCTTCTCAACAGGAGCTAGGGAAAGGCAATAAATGCTGGCCAGCAAATAACACCAACATCCCATGAGTGAAGAAAAGGAGAAACATGTTTATTAAGCGTCTTCCCAAACCACAAAATACCTAAAAAAAATTGATCATGTAATGGTAGAAAAGTTATTTGAGAAATTAATATACCAGTAAATGATGAGTGACACAAATTATTCTGGAGCACATTTATTTTGAAGAGTGTTCTAAATCTGAATGGGTGCTATTGTGAATGAGTAACTATTGGGTTCGTCTTAACCCATCCATGCAAGTGTAACCTTTGCAAAGGTTTGTTGCATGCAGTTACTCCCACAGTTTGTACAGTATAATTGTAGCTGTAGTTCAAAAGAACATGATTGACAATAAATCCCTTTGAGACTTCTGAAGTCAAAGTTGCTATATAAATGCAAGTATTTCATTTTGATCTTAACTGTTATTCACTTACAATATCATGATTGGAGCAGTTGTCAACAAGATGTTTATTCTCATTTATTCTAAGAACACAGATTATTGCAGCTGCATCTTAATATTTTGCAATAATACTTATACATTTAATGGTAGAGTCCTCAGAATTGTTGCTGAACAAAGAGATCTTAGAGTGCAAGTTCCTAGTTAGTTAAATGGCATTGTGAAGAAGGTGTTTGGTATGTTTGTCTTTAATGGTCAATGCATTGACTAAAGGAGTTGGAGGACATTGGTTAGGCCACTATTGGAATACTGCTTTCAGTTCTGGTCTCCCTTCTACAGCAAAGATGTTGTTAAACTTGAAAGGGTTCAGAAAAGATTTATAAGGATGCTGCCAGGGTTGGAGGGTGTGAGCTATAGGGACAGGTTGAATAGACTAGGGCTTTTTACCCTGGAGGGTCAGAGGTGGAGTGGTGACCTTATGGAGTTTTTCAAATTATGAGGGACATGGATAGGGTAAATAGACAAGTTCTTTTGACCTAGAGGGTACAGGTTTCAGGTGAGAGAGGAAAGATTTAAAAGGGACCTAAGGGGCAACTTTTTCGTGTAGAGGGTGGTGCATGTATGGATTGAGTTGCTAGAGGAAGTGGTGGAAGCTGGTATAATTACAAGATTTAAAAGGCATCTGGGTGGGTACATAAATAGGAAGGGTTTAGAGGGATATGGGCTAAATGCTGGCAAATGAAGTAGATTTATTTAAAATAGCTAGTCGGCATTGTCTGTGTTGTACAACCCTAACTCTTTAACCTAAAGACTCAGGACAGAATACAACAGAGAAAATGACAAACAGGTTTGCCTGTGAAATGATCTTACTGAGTGCAACTGCTCTAATTGCAGATAATTATCATTTTTCAAACTCAGCCTATTAGTACCCACTACTGTCACTCCAAGAATTTTGGTGTTTCCAGTAACAAGTGTCATTTTTGTGAGACATCCATTCTTGTCATACTTGTCTGCATCTGCACTATTATTACATCTGTTCTTAACTGCACCACCCCCCCAACCCCAACATGTGCATTTGTAACTAGTATGTTGTCAGCAGCAAATATTACTGCTAGCATTATTTACACTGAACGTTCCATTTTGATTATACTTAGGATAGGCTGATAAACCTCCCATTTGTACAGGGTCATGATGTATGTTAGGCATTGCTAGTCTGTGGAAATTAGAAGTTGTCATCAAGTCACAGCCAGAAAAAGTTAGAAAGTTACCTTTAAATCATGATTTTGGCAGAACCCCTTTGATGTCATCAGGATGACCTAAAATGTTTTGCAATGAGCTATTCAGGAATTGCTCTCAGCACTATCAAGTGAATGTAACAAACGATTTGCACACAGTCCTTGAAGCAGGAATTGAATGACTAGATAATCTTTTCCTAACGTAAGATGTGAGAGGACATTCATTCTCTATTCTTCTTTGAAAAAGGCCTGTGTGTAATACAAAAGCTCACCATTAAAAGCTAATTTCCTTTCCCATTCTTTGTTCCAAAATGCGTGAACTCATATTTTTCTAGTCTCTAGCTGGGTTTGTCACATCCCTAATTGGTGTCATCAGCAATCAAGCGCAGTATCCCACAAATCCAGATAACCCATGGTGTCAAAGGCAAGGTGCTAACTTGGATAGAAGTTTGGCTGCCTGGCAAAAAGCAGACAGTAGGGATGAAAGGGTCCTTTTCCGGATGGCAGCCAGTGACAAATGGTGTACCACAAGGCTCAGTGTTGGGATCATACCTTTTCACTTAACGATCTAGATGATGGAACTGAGGGCATTCTGGCTAAGTTTGCAGACAATACAAAGATAGGTAGAAGGATAGGTACTATTGAGGAGGCAGGGAGACTGCAGAAGGATTTAGACTGGTTAGGAGAGTGGGCAAAGAAGTGACAGTTGGAGTATGGTAGGAAGAATTGAGGCATGGACTATTTTCCAAATGGAGAAAAAATTCAGAAGTCGGAAGGGTAAAAAATTCTAGTCTACATTTCTCTCAAGATAAACTTGCTGGTTGAGTCAGGTGTAGTTAGGAAGACATGTGCAACAACGGCATTTATTTTGAGAGGGCTTGAATATAAAAGCAGGGATGTACTTCTGAGGCTCTGGTCAGGCCACATTTGGAGTATTGTGCACAGTTTTGGGCCCGATATCTCAGGAAGAATGTACTGGCCCTGGAGCATGTTCAGAGGAGGTTCACATGAATGGTCCCAGGAATGAAAAGCTTAACATATGAGGGACATTTGAGGCCTCGGAATTTATAAGGATGGGGGGGGGAATCTAATTGAAACATACAGAATTCTGAATCGCCTGGGTAGAGTAGATGTTGGTAAGGTATTTCTATTGGTAGGAGAAACTAGGACCCAAGGGCATAGCCTTAGAGTAAAGGGAAGACCTTGTAAAACAGAGCTAAGGAGAAACCTCTTCAGCCAGAGAGTGGGGAATCTATGGAATTCATTGCCACAGAAAGCTGTGGAGGCCAGGTCATTCAGTATATTTAAGACTGAGATAGATAGGTTCTTGAGTATCAAGGGGATCAAGGGTTATGGGGAGAAAACAGAAGGGGAGCTGATTGCTAAGCTTCTGTCCCAAATCCCAAATGGTTACTGGGTTTAAGGACAGGATAGAATTTACAATGTACATCCCAACAGCAATAATAAATCACAGAAGAAACCCTACATACCTAAAATAATAAACTGTAACAATAAGCTATTCAAAGACTGCTTCATATCTGACATTTACCTAATATTAATCTATTAATAACTGTATAAATTGGACAGTTATTCCGTTATTGTTACGGCCTTGACTTCTGTTATGTTATATTTTCATTTGTCTTGCCAGCTTGGTATTGCTCTGAACTGGTGAGTGCAGGGCAGCACTTGGGACCTTTTCCTCTCAACACCTCCATAGATCTTTCCACGGGGTCACTGGGTTCAACTCAAAACGGGAACCAGAGATAATTCTTTCCACTGTTTAGTCCAGGAGTGCTGAAGTGAATTGAAGCAGCCTCACTGCTGCCCACTGCAGTCTGGAAATTAAGAGTAGGTCCTCCTTGTCAACCAGCTGAAGAATTTATCAACATTTTGTAATAGTTTCACAGCATCAAGAATTACAAATGAGTCATCAAGAGCCACTGCCCTTGTAGTTTAACAAGATGTTTCTTCCGTCTGCCTATGCGCATGATTTAAGTTGTCAGCATGATAAATGGTGCTGAATATTATACATTGCAAAATATGAGCACATTAGGTGATTGGAGAGACACACATTTTGCCAGAAACAAATAAATTTATTTACACAAACACAAATGTTATAACATGATACAAAATACTGGACTCCAAACAATACAGGAAGGGAAGATGGAGTGACAGAGGGAGAAGGAAATCTGAGATTTACATTAATTTGAATGTGACAAAAATTATAAACAACTCCTACGATACAATACTGTTAATAAATCACTATACATACACTTAGCACTTCACCTAAATACAGACATTAAACTTATTGACAATTCTATTAGTGACACTGGGTGGTGTCAATGGATACAAAAACAATAAAAATGTGGCTTAAATGTAAATTTAACAATTGTTGCAGTTATACATTTGAAAATAAATTCAAATAGATTGTTGCCGACACAGCAAGGAAATGGTTATAGACAGACTGTTTCACCACATTGATACATCCATCCTCCAGTAGATTCTAGATAAAGGCTTTTTACCTCATAGGAACAAGTATATATGAAGGCAGAATAAAATAAACAAGAAAATAATTGTTCCATAGTCAATTATGGTTACCAAGACTGTATTGGTGAAAAGATTACAGCAACACAGTACAATTTAATAACACACGGCATATCTGCACTCTTCTGTGATACAGTGTAATGCAAGCTGTCATTAAAACTTGCTTCTTTATTCCTCCAACAGAGATGTCTATTATAATTATAAATTTAAACACCAAGCTTTGTATACCCCATTGGATAATCTAGCATAAGGAGTTTTGGCGAAGCAAAGTTTGCACTTGCAGAGAATCCTAAAGGGAAATAACGACTGTTAGTCTCCCAGTTTGAATGTTTAATATGAACCAGGTAACTAATTTGAATGGCATTTTCAGTTTTCCTTTTTTTATATTTGATTTGATTTTTCTGTTGAAGGTGCTTGATGGAACCAAAAATATTATGAAGCAAGTCCATCTATCACTAAAATCTACAGGATTGGCCCTGGAAGAAGCATTTTCCAGACACTAGGCACACATTGGAAAAATCAATATTTGTACAGGAAACCCAGTTTCACTGTTTAAAACACATTACTTTCTCCATCTTACAGCTGAGCAGTCATGCTAGATTCATCTTAAACTGTATTTAAAACAATGTAACAGCACAATTTTTTGTACAAACATTAAGATTTGAACAAATAATTTAAACAAACTCCCATCTTCACCCTAATCGTATACATTTATAAGGTCACCATGAAATCCATATTTTATTTCAAATCTCACTAACTTTAGTAATGAAATTGTTACTTTCATCTTGAAAGCTAATACATTAATGCTGCAGCATTCTCATGGTCAGAAAAGCCCATCCAGTGGACCCAAAAATCAAGCAACTTCTTGTTAAAACTTTCCATCACTTCATAAATAAAGGAATGAAAACAGGATTCAACTAAAACTAAAAGGAATGTATGCACAACTGTTACAACTGGAATCTTCAATTGCATTCCAGCCAAGACTTTAACATTACTATATCCACCCAAAGTCATTATTGAAAAAGTTATAGTATTTATCCACCCAAACAGCAGCAAATCTATGAATTTAAACAATATATTCTATATATACAATATTTATATTGTATGTCTTTAAGCCAGAAATGTAAAATATATTTTGTTTACTAAAATACATCAATACCAAGCTGCTTGCGTGAAAAAAACACCATTTTACAAAATTCACGCCAATGTTGCAGATGGCAAGTAAAGCTTCATTCACTGTTGTGAAATGCATGGACTGCACTTGTATTACCTTCTAAGGCCAACCCAAGTACGGCAGCAAATCTTCAGTTAACCTGTATTGAGAGGCCCAGCCCTTCACTTCAAACATTTACAGATTCACTGAATCAATCTTATAGTGTCTGTCTACTGTTTACAACACCAACCGTGTACAACACAGGTCCAAGTCTGTCATTCAAGGTCTCTTTGATGTTATTTTCTGTTTACGTGAATATTGGTTTAACAGCAGGACAAAGTCCACAAACATTCATTCAGTCATGAAGTCTCTCATCTATTTCTTATTTTGTAACACAACATTTTTTCTACTGGTGAACCTAGAAAACCTACTTCTCTATAACCTTTACATGATTAAATATGTACGTTTTTGCACAAACTAATTTGTGAAACTTCTTCATTCTTTTACTAGGGCCCGCAACTTGGTTTCTTAGTCAACTATTTAACCAGGTCTTGCTTATCTGCCAAGGTAATAAAACGTTTTGACCCTTAAAACACTAAATAAACAATTTTTAAAATTTATTGTGTAATGAAGTGGTGAAATCCCGCACCTCCCACAACATCATCTAGTGTCCGACTACTCCAATCATTTGCTTACTGAGCAATCCTCTGTGAGCATTCAAGAAAAAAACGAATCTGTGCAAGTTATACTGCATAGCATATCTGTTCAATCAAACAAAGATTATCAGGGTTATCATTTTGCTTCCAATCAGGGCACTTAATGCCACAATTTAACAACCGCTGTACCTGCATTATTAAAAGCCTATTAACTTAATTAGTTTGCTTTCTAGTTTTGGAAAGGCATTAAGATAAAACATACATCATTAACGACCTTCTTGATTAAAATACATGAATTGAATTCTACCAATTATTAGATGCTCAAATTAAACGCTACTATTCATGAAAAGAAATAGTTAACAGAACATCTTAGAAATTCAGCTGAAAATATTCCAAAGTTAGACCTACAGTCCAAAAATCTCTGGTTCTCCTTTCCAGTTGAACCACAATACAAAAGCAAACAGCAGACCACCTTACCCAGCAGAAACTGAAATCTCCTTAAACACGTATTAAGGAGATACTTTTAAAAAAAACACAAAATAAACATTTTCAGAATACATAAACAATAAAATTGTATGAAAATTATATCGAGTTAACCTCTCTTTTTAAATTTAAAGCTTTCAAGGTAACAAAGAACAAGGGAACCAAATTAGGCTACTTCAAATAGCAACCAGAGAACCTCAAAAGATATACATAACAATATTACAAGACTATTTACACAACTAAACAAAAAACAAAAATCAAGATAACAATTGGTCATCAGCTAAATTCACAAATAAAGTTTAAGAAATATTACAAAAAAGAAATAAATAAATCAAACCTAAAGTTTATACAGAGAGGGGTATTGTTCATCAATGTGATTAAAAGTAGCTGAAGATTTTTAAATCGGGTGATCATGTCATCTTTGACTATGTTCCAAAAACCAACAGCAGTATTTCACTGATGTAAATTAAGGCATTTAAAAATGAAGTTGTGAGTTTCAACTACTTTTTTTTGAAAAAGGCACAAATTTCCTTTCAATTCTCATGACAAAATTATTATGCTGCTTCCTCTCCATCATTTTTTCTTTCCTGCTTTTCAACATCCTCTTGGAAGCAGACTTATCAACTCTTATAACCATTTCAAACGTTCACATCTTACCACTGCACTTAGGCTAGAGATCTGAAATCAAAGCCTCAAGTGTTTTGTAACCTTTAAAACATTATTCTCCCTTAAGGGAGAACAGATGAACTTTGAAGAAATACAAAGCTGCGGTGTCCCTTTAAACTCTTCCAATTTCAGGTCTTCAAATACAGACAGATTGGCTCGTGAATCTAGCTTGAAGACTAGATGTTTTTCACAACAGTTCAAGTTCAATACAATAACACTGTCAGAGGCAGACAATGGACACTGTATGTCTGATAGACTTTAAAGGAGGTTACAAGAAAGATTCACACAGGTGACAGTAATATGACCATTGGCACTTTACATTGCTGGCTCTTCTTCCATTGGTTCATCTCCCTGCCTATATAAAAAAACACAAAAATAAAGAGTTTTTTCTAAATCTTACCATAAAGGGGATCAGAAATAGAGATCTACAAAGTTTCCAACTATTTTAACTATTACGTTTACTCACTTTTTTTTCAGGTAATTTTTAATTTCAGTTTGTTTCTCAAAATATCTCTGGAAATGCATCATATTTAGTTAAAAATCCAGCTGACCAGTGAGGAAAAACAATATTGTATTGATGTATATCAGGGAAAATTCTAACTAAGAAATAAACATAGCACACTTGTATTAAATTACTCTTTTTCTGATAGCAAAAACGCAAAGTTTAAACTTATTTAGATTACTTGTATAAATATTGTTAGACAGGATAAAGAGTGGAGCTAGAAAAAGCACAGCAGGTCAAGTAGCATAGGAGGAGGGGAGTTGATGTTTCAGGTCGGAACCTTTCATCAGGACTTGGGGGAGGGGAAGGGGGCTGCGAAATGAATTGAGGAGGGGGTTGGAGCTGGGCAAAAGGTGATAGGATGGTGATGGGTGGATGCAGGTAGGTGGCGGCTGTGACTGGTGAGTGGAAAGGGTGGAGTGGATAGGTGGGAAGGAAGACAGAAAGATAATGTTTGCTTAAAAGGGGCAGGGTGGACAGGGAGGGCTCGGCCTGAGATGAGGTGGGAAAGTGGAGAGATTGGAAGCTGGTGAATTCTAAGTGAAGGTCATTTGGTTGTAAGCTTACAATGCAGAAGATGAATATTATTAGACACCAAAGAAAGATCACACATACAGCCTCCATGGGTAATTAAAATTTTATGGCAGCTAGAAATGGAAATTTCAGGTCTAATCATAAAGTTTGTTTAATTCTGGTACAAGAAGGTAGAAAATTTTAATTCTTCTTCCATTAAAATTGACAAGATATGCAGTAACTTGAATAAATCATGAAACAAAGTGGGTACATAAAACTGAAAAAAACCCCATCAGATTACATTTAAGCAATTTTGAATTATGAGTTTGAATTTAACCCGGGGAATAAAAATAAACCTGAAAATGAAGATTATACGATTATGTTATGGTTAAGAACTGAATAAATTCAAATGAACTCTGGTAAAGTCTAGTGCAGGGCTGCCATAGAAAACAGACCAGCGGACACATATGTAGTTGACAAAGTTACAGCTTTGCAGGCGAAGTACTTTAAGGTCAGAACTGATAGTTGTTTATACATGGTATCACATCTGGAACTATCAATTATTCTATTTATACAATGAAATCAGTGCTGAGAAATGCCAGCAAATATTAAACTTTAAGGTTTCAAAGTTAACTGTACATAAACCAATCCAATCTGTAGTTTTTGACAGGTACTGAAACCGAGCTGGAAAGTGGCTTCCTATCACGAAGCCTTAATTGTTCAAAAATGGCTCTTCTGATAGGTCAGAAAGGCATTTCAGTGATTAGCTAAGTTTAGCACAGACTAGTAAGGTCCCAGGCTTGACCCCAGTCTGTTATCTGATCTCAGCAGGAAGGGTTATAATAAATCAGTCACTCTGTTTTTGGGCCATGGAATGGAAAAATAAGTAATTTCTGCCCTTGACTGATATTCTGTGACCAGTTTTATAAAGTGCAAGTGCTCAAACTTTGAATGAAGCTTGGTTAAGCACAGCTACAACGATCAATGTGAGGACAAAAAAATGACAAAGTGATTATTTTCTGAAAATTACACCATTGTTGAGAGAATTAATATGGGGGTTGAAGAATGAAAGCTTGTAAAATTTGCCAATTAATAATTGGTGCAACTTCAATAAGTCAGGCTCTAAATAAAGTTCAATTCTAAATAACAATTTGATCACAAATCCAAAGCAGTATCCACATCCATAAGGGCTTGTGAGAAAGCTGCATAAAAAATGCTTCTCAAAATCCCTTTCTCTGCTGTTGAAATGGTACTGAAAGAGGTTGCCAAAGTGCACACACTTTCTGAAGAGAATGCAGACATGCTGCTTATGAAGCAAATGAATCCTGAACATGGTTTGTCATGGATTTATCTCCAGATCTGCTGCTGGCTTTGCCACTTAGCAATGGTTTTTGATTTAAGAATATTCCATGTTTACAAGACATATTCCTCCCAGGAGAAAGTGAGGACTGCAGATATTGGAGATCAGAGCTGAAAAATGTGTTGCTGGAAAAGCGTAGTAGGTCAGGCAGCATCCAAGGAGCAGGAGAATCGACATTTCGGGCATAAGCCCTTCTTCAGCAATGAGGAGGGTGTGTCCAGCAGGCTAGGATAAAAGGTAGGGAGGAAGGACTTGGGGGAGGGGCGTTGGGAATGCGATAGGTGGAAGGAGGTTAAGGTGAGGGTGATAGGCCGGAGAGGGGTGGGGGTAGAGAGGTTGGGAAGAAGATTGCAGGTCAAGAAGGCGGTGCTGAGTCCGAGGGTTGGGACTGAGATAATGTGGGGGGAGGGGAAATGAGGAAGCTGGAGAAATCTGCATCATCCCTTGTAGTTGGAGGAACCAGCTTCCTCATTTCCCCTCCCCCCACCTGAAGAAGGGCTAATGCCCGAAACGTCGATTCTCCTGTTCCCTAGATGCTGCCTGACCTGCTGCGCTTCTCCAGCAACACATTTCCATCTCTGATCTCCAGCATCTGCAGACCTCATTTTCTCTTGAAAGACAGATTTAGACATTTATGCCTTGCTGAGAAGAGCCCTGCTATTATAATTACTCAGGGCTACAGGCCATAAAGCATGGCTATAATGATATCAGGGGAAATAATGAAAATGCTGGTGAACCAAAAGTCAAAATCCTCATATCTGATTCTGTCAAAATTATTATGTTTTTTAAGAGATAAAATCTGATGGTGGGTTGGAAGTCTGATTTGCTGAGTCCTACCAATTGCTTAATGATAAAAACAGATTAGCCTCAAATAAAGTTAATTTAGTGGCAACTCTTCCATCCATGACAGGAATAACCAAGTATACTTTTCTTTTGAAATTAAACTGTGCTAATTACTTAATATTATCTAAAAACACCCCCAGAATTTCGTGACACGTTACCTGGCCTCTGGTTCAGAATTGCTTTGTGCAGTGTCTACTGACAGAGAGGCTAATGCTGTAACAGTTTCTGCTTCTTCTTTTTCATGCTTTTGGGCTTCTAGCAGCGAGTAGCCTACAGTAGAAGTATAGCGCTTCACCGAACTCCAGTGTTTACCTGAAAGTCAAATCACAACGGCTTGGAATACTTGTTAAATTCTTAACTTATACGAACAACTATAATGAATATACAGTGTTACTGTCCAATGCTGTGAACAGATATAAAATATGACAACAATATACCATGCAACAATTACACAACCATTCTTTCTTGAGTAAATGTAGAGAAGGCACTTCAGAGAAATTCTACAATAATTGCAGATCACAACAGAGTCTGATCTTTTTGTCAACTAATCTCTGCGCATGCCTACTCTGTTCTTTGTGATTGCATCATTAATCTATTCTGGGATGCTGAGGCAGAGGGCAGCTAACTAATCGAATGACATACACTGGCATGCTGGTTTACCAGTTAATCCACTGAGAAGGCCTACACCACAGGATTACAGAAGGGTAATAAGGCAGAATGAGACCTCTTGGCTCATCATGTGTGCATCCATTCTCCAAATAAGTATCAAAACATTCTCCCACCTCTTCCCTATACTGTTGCACATTTAAAAAAAATTAAATAACCATCCAAAGTCCACCTGAATACATCAACTGAATTTGCTTCCATCACATTTCCAGGCAGTGCATTCCAGACTTGAATCACTGGTGTGAAAAACTTTTTCTCACCCAATCATACCCTCTGATTCTTGATCCTTTTATGATTGGAAACATTTCTACTCTACCCAGCCCCCTCGTGATTTTGAAAACCTCTATCAGATCTTCTCTTAGCTATTCTCTCTAAGGAGGACAGACTGACTATATCCTCCCCATCCTCATAACTGAAGCTTCTCGTTCCTGGATCCATTCTTGTAAGTCTCTTCTTGCCAATCCATTCGCATTCTTCCTGTAGTGTGACAATGGAACTGAACACAATACTCTATAGCAGACTATGGGACACTCGGCTCAGTTGACTGGACAGCTGGTTTGCAATGCAAACTATCACCTAAAGACAGGTTCAATTCCTGCACTGGGTGAGGTTACCATGAAGGACCCTCCTTCTCAACCTCTCCCTTCAACTGAGATGTGGTGACCCTCAAGTTAAACCACCAACAATCATCTCCCTCTATTGAGTGAGCGGCCTTATTGTTCAGTAGGACTGTGATGACTTTACCTTTTAATCTAGCTAAGGTCTAACAGTTGTCCTTTACAAGTTTAGCATCAGCTCCTTGGTCTTGAAGTCAACGTTCCTATTAATAAAACCCAGAATACTGTATGCTTTACTAACTGCTCTCTCCACCTGTCCTTCCACTTTCAGTGATCTGTACATATATATATATATACTGCTCCTGCACCCCTTTCCAACGCTACCCCTCATGTTATTTCATATATTCGTGTACTTTCTAACAAAATGCATCACCTCGTACTACTCAGCATTGTATGTTATTTACCTACTTTCCGTCTACTCAACCAACTTATTTGATGTCCTTTTGATTTTTTAAGTTGGCCCTGTGCAAAGTTTAAAATGCTGTCAAGTTTTCTATCATCTGAAAATGTTGAAATTCTATCCTGGACATCAAAATTGATATCATTAATATTTGTTTGGAAAGGAAGGATCTTAGAACTAAACCTTGCAGAACTCGAAGACAAACCATCCGGCCTGACAAATATCCACTGATCGCTATCTGTTTCTTATCATTCAGTGAATTTTGTACTTATTTTGCTACCTCCTATTCCATGGATTAAACTTTTCTTGCAAGTTTGTTGTGTGGCACTGTACTGAATCTTCTGGAAGTTTATGTATCATTAGCATTACCCTTATTAACTTGGTTACCTCTTCAGAAAATGCTAGAAAAATAGTGAAAAATAATTCCCCTTCAGAAATCCATACTGGATCTTCTGAATGAACCCACCTTTTCCCTGTGACTACTAACTCTTTCCTAAAGAATTGTTTCCAAAAGCTTCTCCACACTGACTGGTCTGCAATTGCAGGGCTTGTCCTTGATAGGGATGCCAGTGGAGGAACAATGACGGATATTTCTGTGGATAATGCAGAAGTTGCAGAATCATTCATTCCAAAAAGGAAGAAAGATCCTAGGAGGAGGCATGGGTGACTGTGGCTGACGAGGGAAGTTAAGAAACATATAAAGTTAAAAGAGAAAAAGAATAACATAGCAAAGATAAGTGGGAAAACGGAGGACTGGGAAGCTTTTAAAGAACAACAGAGGATTACTAAGAAGGAAATACGCAGACAAAAAATGAGGATTTGTTCCCTTAGGGTTGAGAGGCTAGTATCATTATTGGATCACCAAATTTCTTTTATAATGCCCCAGTTTTCAAATGATGGCAAATAATCTTGGATCATTACTGTTGGTAATTCTCAATTAAAACGATAGCATGACAAAGCTGTCCTTTTAAATTATAACCTTTGCTCATCATGCAGTGTAATATACATTCAAATTAGACATAAGATGCTTTAAATCACTCATTATTGATTTTCCTCACATTATCAGGTTGTATCTTGTGATTTAAACATATTTAATGCCAGTAGGACCCTTTCATTTAATTGTAACAGTATGCTGAGCTTCCCACAAGCTACAAAGGTTTGCCTCATCAATATACATTCACTAATAGAAATTTTATTTTAAATAATGTATCTCTATTTATAAATGATTCTGTACAAACAGAGTTGGAGTGAGAAAGACGCTTCATTTGCAGAAAATTTGAACTCTCATTGTATAAGGAAGGATTTGCTTCGCATGTAAATAAGAAATGGGTTGCTAGGTAACCAAGCTGCTGGATTTTAAGGTGCAAGGTGGAGGCACCACTGACAGCAAATAAATGAGCTCCAGGACACTTCTTTTTCTCAT
Source organism: Chiloscyllium plagiosum (assembly GCF_004010195.1). NCBI lineage: Eukaryota > Metazoa > Chordata > Chondrichthyes > Orectolobiformes > Hemiscylliidae > Chiloscyllium > Chiloscyllium plagiosum. The sequence continues at coordinate 19,633,858 of NC_057742.1, forward strand.
TATTTCAAATTTCATAAATGTTTCAAGGAAGTAAAAACAGAAAAAAAAATTTTGCTTCCTTATTTTTAACATTTATGACTGATCAGCACTGTGAAAATTTCATTGAAAGGTCTAACCATTATTCTTACAATATATCATCATTCAATGTATATTTAGTTACCAATGTCTTAGTGGATGCCATCTATGGAATAACTTTGCAATTGGTATGGGTTACACAAAGAGCATCATACAGCCTAGAGTCTGAGGATAATAGAGGAACAGTCAGTTCAAACTACTCAGATATTGCATACAGGATAACACAGAGATTGGAGTGTAAAATATTTTAAATAAATTTTGTGAAGATTACACATAAATGTTGAAAAAATTCACAAGAAATGAAGTGTTTTGCTTCGCTCAATTCCCTCTGGTCAGTTCATTTGTGATTGGATCTGTGCATGGTGTAAACCAGTAATGCAGATAATGAAGGTAAGCATGCAGGTACAGCAGGTAGTGAAAGCGGCTAATAGCATGCTGGCCTTCATAACAAGAGGGATTGAGTATAGAAGCAAAGAGGTTCTTCTGCAGCTGTATAGGGCCCTGGTGAGACCACACCTGGAGTACTGTGTGCAGTTCTGGTCTCCAAATTTGAGGAAAGACATTCTGGCTATTGAGGGAGTGTAGCGTAGGTTCATGAGGTCAATTCCTGGAATGGCGGGACTACCTTACACTGAAAGACTGGAGCGACTGGGCTTGTATACCTTTGAGTTTAGAAGACTGAGAGGGGATCTGATTGAGACATATAAGATTATTAAAGGATTGAACACTCTGGAGGCAGGAAACATGTTTCCACTGATGGGTGAGTGCCGAACCAGAGGACACAGCTTAAAAATACGGGATAGACCATTTAGGACAGAGATGAGGAGAAACTTCTTCACCCAGAGAGTGGTGGCTGTGTAGAATGCTCTGCCCTAGAGGCCAGTGGAGGCCTAGTCTCTGGATTCATTTAAAAAAGAGTTGGATAGAGCTCTCAAGGGTTATGGAGATAAGGCAGGAACAGGATACTGATTAAGGATGATCAGCCATGATCATATTGAATAGTGGTGCACGCTCAAAGGGCAGAATGGCCTACTCCTGCACCTATTGTCTATTGATATGATCACAGCTGATGATATTACTGGACAAATAAGATCCCAGATTGAAAGCTGGCTTGATGGATCGTGTTTTGTTTTGGTTTTAACCAAAAGACTTAAATGAGAGGTGGTCTCTTACTGAAACATAAACACACTATATTATAGATTTTGTTTTAACAATAAAACCAAATTTATTAATCAAAGAAATGAAGGTAAATGCAAGAAACCAAACTTTATTTTTATAATGCAAATTCAAAGAGCTTTAAACACAGTAGAATTATAATTTTATATAAAATTATAATCTCATCCCACTTCTTTAAAATTTCCAAAACAATGACATTCCTTGTACAGGATCCAGAAGCAACCATTGTACAATACTTGCACCACAGGAAAAAAAACTCATCCTGACACCTTGATAGGCTTAAGGTAATCACAACTTCAACTCCTAGACTGGAAATGCTGTTAGACTCTTTCTGGAGATACCATACACCTGATCTTCAACGTATTCAGTTTCAAGTAACCTCTTGAGGCTTTTATTCCAATACTTCTGGTTTGGGACTATCATTGACGCCTTATTTTAAGGAAATCTAGTTTTCTATAACCTTCTCAGGAACACTGCTCTACACCACCATCTCCATCCAAGGATTTTACAGAACAAAAATAAGTAAAACTACAAAAACGTCTTTCCTTTTAAGCTATGAGTGCTCTCCGAAGTCTAAAAAATCCCAAAGTCTAGAATTTCTAATAGTAACCACTTAAAGTATAGTGGTTACCTTGCTAAATTGGAAAATATCCCAAAGTAAACAAAATGCCATCAGTGCTGCCAAAGTTGCTCTCACAAACTGTTTAAAACAAATCAGCATGGCTACAGAAATACACACAAGTTAAATAACAAGTTTGGACACACAGAAATCCCATACATCCTAATCCAAACTTAAAACAAATGATATTAAAAAAAACAAGGGAGCAATGTTTGTAGTTCTCCAGTGTTCTGCCACTTTCTGAGTTTTGGGAACACTGGAGACTTGCAAACCGAAATCCTACAATGGCCTTGCAATTGCCATTCTTACTTCCTACAATATCATTGCAATCCTGGGACCTCCAGTCACTTTACAAACCAATAATCTATCCAATGGTCCTTCCTCATCAATTTTTAACCCTTCTAGCCACAGTTTCTTTCTCTGTCATCATGACCTGTGTTGCATCCACCTCCTTCATAAAAACAGATGCAATGTAATAATTTAATTCCTCAGCTATGTCCCCTGCCTCCATGTTTACATCCCCTTTTTGATCTTTAATCGGCCTTAGTCCTTTTACCACTCTTTTTCTATTTATGTGCCTATAGATGATGTTGGGGTTCTCCTTCATGATGGCTGCAGCATTTTCCCATAATTCTTTGCTTCTCTAATTTGATTTTTAACCTTGTTTCAACCTTACGTATCCTTCTCAGTCTTCAATTGTATTTTTTGATGCTTGTTCATAAGCACATTTCTCTTCTTTAATTTGTAATCTATGAGCTTTGTTATCCATGGAGCTCTGGATTTATTTGTCTTTCCTTTCCCTTTTGGAACTTTCTTGTACCTGAATCACTTTCTTTAGATAGCCCATTGGTCAGTTAAAGTTTGCCATGCCTATCTCTATTCTGGCCTTATACTTAGTAAGAATGCTAAGTAATAATGCCTTCATTCAGCTCAGCCTCCACAGCACTATAAATGTTAAGTTTGGAATAACGCAGGACCATTTTCTGGTTGGTTGAATACATTCACTGAGTCTCATGATAAGTACAGCTCTACTGCCTGTAAAGCACCGATTTTACTGTGGAGAAATACCTTAAGCGTAGGCAGATTTGGAACAAGAACTTTGATTTCCTGATGGATAATTGCTTCAGCAGTGTAGAAAGAAACACGCACCATGTCAATGCAATAGTCCTGACACAGCTGACTCCTGAGAATTTGAAACTTTTGGTGAGCAATTACCTGATGTCTGGAACCCTCTGAGAAAGTGCTCAACTCGGAGTTAGAGTTGAAGGGTTATGACTGACTTAGCATTTATCAAGAGAAAATGGAGGAGTGAAAACGAATCTGACTCCTGTGAAACTGGTTAAACTGACCTCTCTGATTCACTACTAACTCACCCCTGTGACCATTAGAGGAATATCTAACTGACCTGATCACACTTTCTGGCTCCTGCCAATTGTAATCTCTCCCCCCACAACTGAACTATACGTGTTCCCTGTCACCTGTGAACACAAAACAAGGATAGTCTGCTCCACCATTCAATAATGTCACAGCTGATTGGACTAATCTGATTTTGTGGCTTGCAATATTCTCTGCAATTGATGGTCTGTGGAGGTCAGGAAGGCAAAAACTCATACAAACATGCTGAGCTTTCAGAACAAATACCAATGACCTACCAGGTTGTTTACACTCACTTCTAGTGGCTTAAGTATGGAGAGAACACAGCCCTTGAGGATGTACTGTGCACTGTGGCAGGCAGCATTTTTGGTTAAGTTTTTTTACAACATTCCTCCCCAAGTCAGGACTTTCAGTGCTGGCAGCATTGTAATGTAAAGTTGGCATTAAGGAACAGCCATTTTAGAAGTGGCTCAAAACTTGAAAGTATATTTTTTAACCAGCATTATTGTCAAACAGTCTTATGACAGATATTTATTACATCAATGTGTTAATAAGCGGTTAGGTTATGTGCAATGAGACAACTTACTCTGAATTTCTATAACTTTTTCTAGTGATGCAACAGCATTTGTGTTGGGTTTTTGTTGAAGTATTTCTTGTGGAAGAGGATCAAGCTAGGGAATAAAATAAATAATACATTATTATAAACAAGCATTAATTACGCTACTATTGCCTGGAAATAAATAACCTTGTGACTTCTATTTTCCACTTTCAAAAAGTGAGATTTTAAATTATAAGAGTTATTGCTTCCACTAACTGAATTTGTAATGCATTCTTGATCATCAAAATTCTCGGTATGTACGTTAACAAAAGAAACTGATTGGAAAAGTTTAAATGTCCTAAAGACACAGTGAGATTTTAGCTGAATCACTGAAATGTTAATGACATTATTTACTTAAACTACATTCTACACTCCAATATATCAAGCATGGATTGTCAGTTTAGCACCTATGCCTGTTAAGTTAAAGTAGAATGTTTACAACATGGTCTGGTTTTGATTTTGACTGTACATACCTCATTACCCAGCAGGGCTGAAACACAGGACTCGGATGCATCACAGATGGCAGTGAGATCATGTCCTCCTTCCAAAGCAAGAACCACACGTCCTGCAGCCAGCTTCATCAGCTGTTTGGTCAGGTAGCCAAAACCTAAGAAATAAATATATATTAATCACATAAACTAACATTATGAAGAAAATTTCTTCTCCCTATTTTCTGCACACAATCATTTTGAGAATGGTAAACTTGGAAACACATTCTATCATGAAATTATCTTGAACATAATTTTAGGATAATTAAAACCATAGAGCAATGTAAATTAATTCTATTTCCCTAATTCTTTGAAAGTACACCTGTTATGCATATTGTCATGTTCATGTTTCAAACTTACAGCCTTTATATTTATTTGATAAGGTCAATAATCAGACATGGAAATCCTTTGAAGATGTTTAGACTTTTGCTGTGAAATGTCAGTTCATTATCATTAGTCTCCTTCCATCTACAAATGCTGCACACAAACTTCCAAGAATGATTACAGGTTGCTGTTTTGACTTTGATGCCTCTTCCCAAACCATTGCAGCCATTGGTCATAGTGAAAAGTTTTTTCACACATTGTTGGCTTATTTCTTATTAGTAGTTTAACATTTACACTAATTATTGCAAATCTGAAGCTAAATGATTACAAAAATAATTTCAATTGCATGGAGTTATTCTCTTAAATTTCCAAGTAGTGTCTGAATTTCAACAACTTAATTTCAGTAAAGAGAAAATGAAGTCAGCATTGATTTTTGTTCCATTCTATTGCTTGAATTATGATTTAATTTTGTACTTGTCACAACTTCAATAGTTTTCCAGTCTTACCACGTACAGCCCATAAATCTGGGTGCTGAAAGGTAGTGGGATCAATTATTTCCCAAAAGCATATAACACTACAAGCACATTGAAGAATGTGGATGTCATTTAATTGTACATTTATATCTGCTGTAGTGGGAAAGATCAGAGGATGAAAGCTAATTGATATTGATCAAGCTATTCCTTTTTCTGCCATATAAATAAGACAAGCTTTTCCACAAAATTTGATTTATGATAGACTCTTAAGAACAATGAAAAATGTAAATAAAAAATAAGGTTTCAATTCCCTATTATGCGGCAAAGTAGTCAGAAAAAAAAAGTCCTGCAGTATTACACTTTCAGCCTGAATTAAATGGGATTCCTCATGGTCTTTTTTTTGAAACCACTTAATAGCTATTTTGTTGTTATACTGATACAGTTCTTTCAAATCTTTTCTCTTTCAGAATTAAATCAAAGATAGTGAAAGAATAGAAAAAAAACTAGCATTCCACCTTTATAAAATGATCTATTTAATATTACAAAAAAACTGTCCTGTGTGCATTAACCTTGTTAAGTAGGAGCTAATATAAAATGAATAGTAGTTCGGTAGCACAGTGGGCGGCACGGTAGCACAGTGGTTAGCACTGCTGCCTCACAGCGCCACAGACCCGGGTTCAATTCCCTCCTCAGGCAACTGTCCGTGTGGGGTTTGCACATTCTCCCCGTGTCTGCGTAGGTTTCCTCCGGGTGCTCTGGTTTCCTCCCACAGTCCAAAAATGAGCAGGGTAGGTGAATTGGCCGTGCTAAATTGCCCGTAGTGTTAGGTGAAGGAGTAAATGTAGGGGAATGGGTTTGGGTGGGTTGATCTTCGGAGGGTCGGTGTGGACTTGTTGGGCTGAAGGGCCTGTTTCCACACGGTAAGTAATCTAATCTAATCTAATCATGAACATAACTCTTTTGTTGTTAGCAACCTATTGGGTGCAAATGGAAAAGGCTCAACACTACACAGTGCACTAATGACCATATTCAACTCAGGTGTCTCTGTACAGCCACTTTTGTATCAACAGTTTTTGAGGTTAGATTCTTGGAGATCAGCAATGAATAATAGCTCCTGTTAATTATATAACTGCCAAACAAAAAAGTCTCACCTTGAATTTGAGCAGTGAACTAGAAACTGTAATGTTAATGGCAGCAAACAGATTTTGCATGTCAGGCACAATTCTAAAATTGGCACATGTTTGAAATTATGATTCAAATTTATATTCTGATTTTTTCCAAGTTCTCTATCTTATTTTAGTCTCTGTGCTGTGATACTCAAAGTTTAATTATACTTTTAAAATTGAAGTAGTGCAATAATTTAAAAAATGTACATTTAATTAGGCTTTAGTTTTTTTAATATACTCAGTCAAAAAGAGAGCAATGTATTTATTTATTTAAATGAAATCAACTTGGGCCATATATATCTTTTATTTTAGGGCTAAACAGTTTTAACTGGGTGTGCAGGCTTAATTTGGAATTTTCCAATTGTAAATTACATTTTAAAAAGAAATTGAGAGAATTTTAATTAATTGGGTGCAAGATAATTTCTAAAGTATAAGTATAGAAACATCATTCAAATTTTGAAAGTTGAAAAGAGAATTACTGTTTCAGGTACTCTGTCGCCTGAGGTGATAACAAAAATGCTTAACTCTGCATATTAAATATTTCTTTAAGGTTGGAACCCAGGATTGATAAGATTCTCATTGCCTCCAGAAATGTAATGAAAGTGATTTAAAGCATTTTTTTCAAATTGTGGAGGAACCACAAAAACACTGACAGATATGGGTGGCATGGTGGCTCTGTGGTAAGCACTGTTGCCTCACAACACCAGAGACCCAGGTTTGATTCCTGCCTCAGGTGACTATGTGTGGAGTTTGCACATTCGCCCCGTATCTGCGTGGGTTTTCTCTGGGTGCTCCAGTTTCCTCCCACAATCCAAAAGATGTGCAGGTCAGGTGAATTGGCCATGCTAAACTGCTCATAGTGTTAGGTGCATAAGTCAGGGGCAAATGTAGGGGAATGGGTCTGGGTGGGTTACTCTTCGGAGGGTTGGCGTGGACTTGTTGGGCCGAAGGGGCTGTTTCAATATTGTAGGGAATCTAATCTAAAGAAAACCCACCCTAACGTTTGAAACATATTTTCAGACTCCCAAAGGGAGAAATGTGCCATGATGCAGAAAATATTTATATATCCATTCATCCATTGCGTCTGCCCTGTGGAAAATGCTAACAACTCAAGTCTCAGTTAAAATACTTAGAATTTTCATGTCCAGAGCAACTTCTATGAGGTAAGCTACAGCAAATCTAATAAGTTAAAGCCATTTTTTTAATAATGGGAGTGATTCACCTTTAGAGAGTTCAAATTTTCCGAACTAACTTTCAGAGCTACTGCTTTGGTTTCCCCTCATTGGGATCGTTGAGAGTAGGGTCCATACTCCTCCTTTCTGGCTCAGTCAACAGCATTACCAACGAGCCAGTGGTCAGTTGGTCTGAACATGAAGGCCTAGCAAAGTAACTTTCAAGATCCAAATTTTGGTGTGACAACTTACACTTAGCTGTCGCAGAGTATCCACCGAGTGGTGAGGGATGGCCTTCCACAGCATCAAAGCCAGCAGATACCAGCACAACGTCAGGAGAAAATTCATTGGCAATGGGCATCACTACCGTCCTAGAAAACAAAAAAAATCAAGTTGCATAGTTCTGGACTGCAGATAAACACAAATGCTTCACATTCAAAGGTTATATATAGCTATAATTGAAAGTGATGTAGGAAGCACTACCTTGTCTCCAGAAACTTTACTACTAACCATGAAAAAAAACCTCCTCCGACCATTCAAGTTTAGTTTAATTCATTCTTGGGATCAGGATATCACTGGCTATACCAACATTTATTGCCCATCTCTTTCCAATTTATCTCACTGGAAAAGAGCTTACTTATTGTTCATTTTAAGTACTAACAAATTGTACTGTATAGGTTTAATTTTTGATAGCTTTCAATTCCAGTCCATTCAGATTTATAAAAGGGACACTGTCTCATTAATGCCACTCAGGAAGCAGTTTCCTTAAACTCAAGAATGAGTTCATACCCATGAAGCGATTGAACAGTAGGTGGTCACTACTCACATTTAAGTGACTCTAGACTAACAAATAACACATGCCCATATGGTGTAAACTTTAGTCCAACAGCATTTATCATCAAATGTATTGGCACCGTGGCATATAGAAAGCACATGCAATTCTGGCAGTTGTGTGCCAAATGTAGATTTGTTTTCAATATGTCAAGCAATCAGTTTTAAAGAAAGTTCATTCTTTATGTAGTTTTCAATGCAGGAGTTAATTCAACATGCATAGCTTAAATAATAAAATAATACTCTAAATGCATTATATAGCATATCATGGTGCCAAATTATCCAGTAAAATTCCAAATCAAATCTTGTTCTCTACCAAGTTAGCTGGTCTAAATTATGCCAAGTAGAAAGTCACTAGAATTTGCCTCAATGTCTTCAAGCTTAGGTGGGAGCCAGGAATGCAAAGAGATTCTGTTGGGCCTTCAGTTCCCATTTATTGTCCAATCTATTTTAAATTTTACATATGTAGCAGTGAAATAATAACCGGATTCAATTTAGTTGTAATACCTTCCATGGTCATATAGGAATACACATAAAGAATTGTCAGTAACAAAGGCGCTAGTGAGCTAGGAGAACACATGGGACTAAATTACAATGAGTTACCATTTTCTAGGAGAGAAGAAGTCAAACCTATCTACTGTTATCTTCATACCATAGGATTGCACTATATATTAATAGATTTCTAACAGAGCTGTTTTATCATGAGGATGTTTGAACAGACAAATGAGTGCCTATGTAGATATAATCATTCTTTCTCTATAGGACGCACTAAATACATGACGGCAAACACAGTGGAAACATGTCCGGCTCTGCTGCCCCACAGGTTCCTGGAACCCAAAGATAACAAAATCGTGGTCAGTTCTGGTCAATAAAATGAAAGCTCTTATGGCAAGAACAAGGTCCTTATAACAACAGGATTTTTAGAAACAATTACATTATCAGTACTTGTATTAACCTTACTGAGAGCTTACTATAAACATTGTAGAGTCTAAGAAACGCACGTTTTAAAACCAAAAAATGTAGATAAATTTTTTTTCTCGTAACATTCAAAATTATGCTGCAAAATTGCAACAATTCAATTCATCTGCCACCATCCTCGTTATTATTCAATACCTTGTTATAAATGTAGCAAGGTTTGCACCTTTTTTTTGTTTGCAAACAAGAAAACAGCAGACATATGGCCTTTAAAGTCAGTAAAAGTCAGCTGAACTCCAATGATTGAAAACAGCACTGGGATAATTTTCTAACATCAAACAATGATGGCCTCAAAGACAGCAGCTGGAACTACACAAGTGTAAGAACAAACCTAAGTCTACAAAATTTGTGATATGCTGGGTATGCAAAAAGGAAAAAGGGCAGCCTTCTGGATTTCATTATATTCAATTATCTGATCCAACTTCAGCCTGACCCTGTAGCATGCAAGCAACAAAATTTGGCTTCTAGTCTGTTTAGTGTTACCCTGCCTGAGGCTCTTGACCATTTCCTGGAAGCTCCCTTTCCCAAATGTTAGTTCCTTTGAATGAAACGTTTTGCTATTTTTTTTTCCTGCACTTTATTCGATTTTTCCCCCCCCCAGAATCAACTGATTTAGGAAGTATTTATAGATAGTTCTTGAGAGCGCAAACTACAAGATGAGCAGGTCTAAATACACCATCTGTACAACTAGCAGCCCCAGCTCAGCTGCTCCAGTTCAAATTGCTGTGGTGTTAATTACATGCAGGTGAACACCTGAAGCAATATTCTAAGCTTGATTTCACTGGAAGTAAAATAATTATGAGTTTCAGAAAAATAACTTAATTGCTGCAATCAATCAATATTTAATCCGCAGGCTTTTAAATTAAAGCTTTTTTGTGCGATGCTAATGAATTTGTCTGGATTTTAATTGCATTATTTATTTTAGTGGAAGACTGCTACATCTAGGGTGTTATGGATAAATAGAAGATGACATGTAGGTGATGCAGGGATATATAGGTATGGAGAGAATTGCTACAATGTCAGGTGAACTTTAGTTATCAAGAAAAGCATTTTCTAAATTTGTTAGAGTTGAAAAGGTTTTTGCACAAAAGCTCCATGCAAATAAAAATTCACCTGAAAGCTGTCAAGTACTCCACATCTCCATTAGAGGGATCCACACCACCTGTCCAAGCAATATTGACATTAAATCCAACTCCAGGTCCTGTTCCAACCTTTAAAAAAAGTTATGAAAGAAAATGAAGATGTCTCTAAACAAATTTCAAAAACGAAATCACATGCAACAGATTAAAAATAGAAACTTTTGCTCCCTGACTTCAATTATTCTTACAGCTCCAAGGAAGATATGGACACCAAGGATATTAAAACTTTTCAGCCTTTGGTTCAACTCTATGTGCTATAAACCAAAATACAAATTTAATCAATAGACAAACTACTTGCACTTTTTTGATGAATTTTCTTTTCATTTGTTCATGGGATTTGACCATCTCTGGCAAGGCTAACATTTATTGCCCAGTTGAACTGTCCTTGAAAAGAATGCCTTTATTATTCCTATTGCATTCCAGTGTGGAATTGAGAGAAATGCCCAATGTATTTTGGCCAGTCAACCTTCAAGGGAAATCCTGAGTCAAGAAGAGCATCTCTTGTTTGTACATTAGTTCATAATTACAGTCATGAAATGAAGATAATGACAATTAATTTATGCTGGCCACCATTTTCAGGCCATATCAAAATAGCATTCTTTCTTTCAAGACCGGGAGCTGAGTACAGTCAGTTCTTTGTGGGCGGCACGGTGGCACAGTGGTTAGCACTGCTGCCTCACAGCGCCAGAGACCCGGGTTCAATTCCCGCCTCAGGCGACTGACTGTGTGGAGTTTGCACGTTCTCCCCGTGTCTGCGTGGGTTTCCTCCGGGTGCTCCGGTTTCCTCCCACAGTCCAAAGATGTGCAGGGTCAGGTGAATTGGCCATGCTAAATTGCCCATACTGTTAGGTAAGGGGTAAATGTAGGGGTATGGGTGGGTTTCGCTTCGGCGGGTCGGTATGGACTTGTTGGGCCGAAGGGCCTGTTTCCACACTGTAATGTAATGTAATCTAATCTAATAACATGATGGTCGTGTTCTTGTGCAACCCCTGTGTTGTGGAAAAATTGTGGTTCAGAAATAGTGCTTAAAGTGTTGGTGATGTAATCACGTTACAGCCAACACATGTTTTAAAAATCCATGCTTTAGAAACAGTATCCCCAATTCGTCAATCACACTACAGCGAATTCAGGTTGAGGAAACGCATGTTACAGCAGAAAAACTTGTTAGTGTGTGAGGAAGTCAGAGCATCCAATATGGGTTGTTCACGTCAGTTGGCTAGAAACTTGTCTTCTCTAAGAAACTGTGCATCTCTATTGCTGAAAGGGATCAGATTTTTGTCAGTGAGCAAGTGCAGGAACAATGGAATATCTTCGTGAATCGCAACATTGTAATATGCATTAGGTTTTGGAATTCTATACAGATGTTTCACTGGATCTGACAAAACGTTACATTGCTGACAAATTCCCACTTTGGGTTTACGCTTGTTTGTGGCTTGCTTGTTAACGCGAGTGGAATGAGATTTGAGAACTCATTTCTGTTGTTGACATATTAAATTTATACACTGTATGTTGAAGCTCAGTCTGTCTGAGTGGATGAATGTGAATAGCAATATCATTAGAATACATTAGCACATTATTACAGCATTACAATGCTTAAATAACAACTCAAAGTCCAGCCACGGCATTGGAACACGAGTTTGATGTTGCTGACATCTTCATTGTTCACCTGAAACACAAATTTGACAAGCATTCCCCCCACGCATTGCGCAGCTTTTTAAAAATTCATTCATTGGATGCAGTGGTGCTGCCCAAGCTAGCATTTATTGCCTAACATTCCTAATTGCCAGGGAGAACAAGTGGTAAGCTTGAACTGCTGAAATCCTTGAACTGTAGGAACATGAAAGAGTTCCACAATTTTGACCCAGCAACAGTGAAGAAACTGTGAAATAGTTCCCAATTGGGATGGTGTGTGGCTTGCAGTGGGCGATCTTCCAGGTGGTGTTCCATGCATTTACTGCCCTTGTCCTTCTAGGTAGTAGAGGTCAAGGATTTGAAAGATGCTATAGGAGGAGTCTTTGTAAGTAAGTGCAGTGCAACTTTTAGATGGTACACACTTCTGGAACTGTGCATCAATGGTGAAAGAAATGAACATAGAATGTATTAGCTGGGGGGATTCTAATCAAATGGGCTGCTTTGTCTTTGATAGAGCAGAGCTTTGAGTGTTGTTGGAGCTGCAACCATCCAGGCAAGTGGAGAGGGTTCCTTTATATTTCTGATTTAGGTCTTGTGGATAGTAGACCTTCAGTAGGGAGTGAGGAGGTCTTGTCACAGAATTCCTAACCTTTGGCATGCTCTTGTATCCACAGTATCTATATAGTTGGTGTGGCTCAGCTTGATGTCAATGGTCAGCCCCAGGATGTTGCTAATTGGTAAACTTCATGATGGAAATGTTGCTGAACATCAAGGGTTGATGGTTAGATTCTCTCTGAATACGTGAATGTCACCTGTCACTTAGTAAGCTAAGACGGAATGTTGTCCATGTCTTGTCACATAAAATCATAAGTAGCTTTGCTATCTGAGAATCACGAGTAAGGTTAAACATCATACAATCATTAGCACTTCTAAACATGACATAAGGAAGGTCATTGATGAAGCTGGTTGGGCCTAGGGCACTACCCTGAGGAAATCCTGCAGTGATGGCTTGGCACTGTGGTGTCTGATCTTCCAAAATCATAACCACTTTCCTGAATGCTAGATGTGACTCCAACCAATTGAGAATTTTCCACTTGCTTCTCACTAGTCTCCTAATTTTGCAAGTGGTCCTTTCTGCCATGCTCTGTCAAACGCTACTTTGATGCCATACTAAAAATGCTGCACTGATGCCAAGGACAGCCACATTCTCCTCACCTTTGGAATTCAGCTCTTTTTCCATCTTTGGACCAAAGTTGTAATGAGGTCAGAAGTTGAGTGGTCCTGGTAGAATCCAAACAGATCATCAGAAAGTAGGTTACTGCTGAGCAAATACTGCTTGATGTCACTGTCGATGGCTCCTTCTATTGCTTTGCTGATGACGGAGAGTAGACTGATAGGACTGTAACTGGCCGGTTTGGATTGGTTCTGCTTTTTGTACACAGGACATACCTGGGCAATTTACCACATTCAAGGTAGATGCCAGTGTGTGGCTGTATTAGAACAGCTTGGTTAGATTTGCAGCTGATTCTGGAGCATGTTTTCATTCCTGTTGTCAGAATGTTGTCAAGGTACATAGTCTTTGTAATATCTAGTCCCTTCGACTGTTTCTTGATATCGTGGAGTGAATTAAATTAATTGAAGATTGCCATTTGTGATGCCTGGATGCTCAGGATACAATCGAGGTACATTGAACATCGAACATTACAGTGCTGTACAGGCCGTTCGGCCCTCAATGTTATGCCGACCTGTGCAACCAATCTGAAGCCCATCTAATCTACACTATTCCGTTCTCATCCATATGCCTATCCAATGACCATTAAATGCCAATAAAGTTGGCAAGTCTACTACTGATGCAGGCACTGCGTTCCACTACTCTACTACTCTCTGAGTAAAGAAAACTACCTCTGACATCTGTCCTATATCTATCACCCTTCAATTTAAAGCTATGTCCCCACGTGTTAGCCATCGCGATCTGAGGAAAAAGGTTCTCACTGTTCACCCAATCTAACCCTCTGATTATCTTATATGTCTCAATTAAGTCACCTCTCAACCACCTTCTCTCTCACAATAACAGCCTCAAGTCCCACAGCCTTTCCTCATAAGACCTTCCCTCCATATCCAGTAAATCTCCTCTGAACCCTTTCCAAAGCTTCCACATCCTTCCTATAATGCGGTGACCAGAACTGTACGCAATACTCCAAATGTGGCCGCACCAGAGTTTTGTACAGCTCCAGCATGATCTCATGGTTCCGAAACTTAATCCCTCTACCAATAAAAGCTAACACACTGTATATGCCTTCTTAACAACCCTATCAAACTGGGTGGCAACTTTCAAGGAACACTGAGATCTCTCTGTTCATCTACACTACCAAGAACCTTACCATTAGCCCAGTACTCTGCATTCCTGTTACTCCTTCCAAAGTGAATCACCTCATACTTTTCCGCATTAAACTCCATTTGCCACCTCTCAGCCCAGTTCTGCAGCTTATCGATGTCTCTCTGTAACCTACAACATCCTTCGTCACTACCCACAACTCTACCAACCTTAGTGTCATCCACAAATTTACTAACCCATCCTTCTATGCCCTCTTCCTGGTCATTGATAAAAATGACAAACAACAGTAGACCCAAAACAGATCATTGCGATACCCACTAGTAACTGAACTCCAGGATGAATATTTCCCATCAACCACCACCATCTGTCTTCTTTCTGCTTGCCAACTTAGGTTTCAAACCGCTAAATCCCCCTCAATCCCATGCCTCCGTAGTTGTGCAATAGCCTACCATGGGGAACCTTATCAAATGCCTTACTGAAATCCGCATCAACTACTTCACTCTCATCGACCTGTTTGGTCACCTTCTCAAAGAACTCAATATGTTTTGTGAGGCACGACCTACCCTTCACAAAACCATGTTGTCTATCCGTAATCAACTTATTCCTCTCTAGATGATTATAAATCCTATCTTTTATAAGCCTTTCCAACGCTTTACCCACAATTGAAGTAAGGCTCACTGGTCTATAATTACCAGGGTTGTTTTCCTCCTCTTCTTGAAAGAAGGAACAACATTTCCTATCCTCCAGTCTTCTGACACTATTTCTGCAGACAATGACGACATAAAGATCAAAGCCAAAGGCTCAGCAATCTCCTCCCTGGTTTCCCAGAGAATCCTAGGATGAAGCCCATCTGGTCCAGGGAACTTATCTATTGTTACACTTTCCATGATTGCTAACACCTCCTCCTTGTGCACCTCAATCCCATTTACTCTAGTAGCCTGTATTTCAGTATTCTTCTTGACCACAGTGTGTTTATTCAGTGTGAATGCTGTTGAAAAGTATTCATTTAGCACTTCCATTATCTCTTCTGACTCTATGCACAACTTCCCACCACTATGCTTGATTGCCCCTAATCTTACTCTAATCATTCTTTTATTCCTGATATACTTATAGAAAGCCTGAGGGTTTTCCTTGATCCTATCCACCAATGACTTCTTATGTCCCCTCCTGGCTCTTAGCTCTCTCTTTAGGCCTTTCCTGGCTAACTTGTAACTCTGAAGCGCTGTAACTGAGCCATCACATCTCATCCTAACATAAGCCTTCTTCTTCCTCTTGACAAGAGATTCAACTTCCTTAGTAAACCACAGCTCCAGCGCTCAACAACTTCTTCCCTGCCTGACCGGTACATACTTGTGAAGGACCTGCAGTAATTGGTCCTTGAATAAGCTCCACATTTCAACTGTGCCCATCCCCTGCAGTTTCCTTGCCCATCCTATGCATCCTCATCGTAATTGCCTTTCCCCCAGTTATAACACTTGCCCTGCAGTATATACCTATCCCTTTCCATCACTAAAGTCAATTGTGGTCACTATCACCAAAGTGCTCATCTACTTCCAAATCTAACATCTGACTGGGTTCATTACCCAGTAGCAAGTCTGATAAGGCCTTGCCCCTTGTTGGTCTATCTGCATACTGTGTCAGAAAACCCTTCTGCACACACTGGACAAAAACTGACCCATTTAAAGTACTTGAACTATAGTGTTCACAGTCAATATTTGGAAAATTAAAGTCCCCCATAACAACTACCCTATCACTCTCATTCCTATCAAGGATCATCTTTGCTATCCTATCCTCTACTTGTTTGGAACAATTTGGAGGCTTATAGAAAACTCCCAACATGGTACATGGTAACCTCCTTTCCTGTTTCTAATCTCAGTCATACTACCTCAGTGGACGAGTCCTCAAACGTCCTCTCAGCAACTGTAATACTGTCCTTGATTGACAGTGCCACACCATCCCCTCTGTTACTATTTTCTCTGTTCTTACTGAAATATCTAAATCCCGAAACTTGCAATAACCATTCCTGTCCCTCCTCTACCCATGTCTCTAAAATAGCCACAACATTGAAATCCAGGTACAAACCCATGCTGCAAGTTCACCCACCTTATTCCAGATGCGCCTGCCGTTGAAGTAGACACACATCAAACCAACATTTATGCCTGCCGGTGCCTTCTTGCGATCTTGAAATCTTAGTTCTGACTTCACTACTCTCAACCTCCCATATATTCGAACTACAGTTTCGATTCCCATCCCCCTGCCGAATTAGTTTAAACCCACCTGAAGAGCATTTGCAAATTTCTCCCCTAGGATATTGGTACCCGTCTGGTTCAGGTGAAGACCGTCCTGTTTGTAGACGCCCCACCAACTCCAGAAAGAGCCCCAATTACTCAGGAATCCAAAACCCTCCATTCTGCACCATCCCTGTAGCCATGTGTTCAATTCCTCTCTTTCCCTATTCCTCACCTCACTAGCACAAGGCACAGGCAACAAACCAGAGATAACAACTCTGTTTGTTCTAGCTCTCAGCTTCCAGCTTAACTCCCTGAACTTCTGCCCTAAATCACCATCTCTCTTCCTACCTATATTGTTGGTGCCTATATCCCCCTCAAGGATCCTGAAAACATGATCAGCGACATCACAAACCCTGGCACCTGGGAGGCAATACACCAACCGCGAGTCTCTCTCATTCCCACAGAACCTCCTATCTGACCCCTAACTATGGAGTTTCCAATGACAAATGCTCAGTTTCTCTTCCACCTTCCCATCTGAAAAACAGGACAGACTCAATGCCAATAACCTGCGCCAGGTAGATCATCCACTTGGCACTTCTGGCTGAAAATGAATTTAAACGAATTAGCCTTGTCTTTTGCATTAATGTTTTGGGCTCTACCGTTGTTGGGGATGGGGATATTCATGGAGCCTTCACTGGTGAGTTGTTCAGTTGTCCACGGTCAGTCTCAACTGGATGTGGCAGGATTTCAGAGTTTAGACAGTTTGTTTGTTGTGGGATCAACTAGCCCTGTCCATTGCATGCTGTTGACTATATTTTGCATGCAAGTCGTCCTGTGTTGTACCTTCAGCAGAGTGACATCTCATTTTTAGATATATCATGTGACGCTCTTGGAATTTCTTCCTGCATTCTTCATTGAACCAGGGTTTAGTTCCTGGCTTGATGGCAATAGTGGAGCAGGGAATATGCTTGGATATGAAGTTAAAGATTATGCTTGAATACAATTCTGCTGCTGCTGACAGACCATAACACCTCATGGATGCCCCGTTTGAGTTGCTAGTCTCATTTGGCTTGGTAGGAAAGCCACACAACATGATGGAGGGTATGCTCAACGTGAAGACATGACTTCATTTCCACTCTGTTTGGTAGTTAGTTCTATCAATAACATCATGGACACATGCTTGTGCAATATATATACCAATGCGGACAAGGCTATGTACGTGTATTGATTTCCCCACCAACCACTGCAGACCAGTTTAGCATATGCGCCCTTTAGGCTCAACTAGAATCTAAGAACTTGGAGCAGGAGTAGACAATCCAGTTCTCATACCTTCCCTGCCATTTAGCACGATCAGTTGCAACAACACTTTCCTACTAATATATTTGATTCTTTTTACAACAAATGCCAAAATTCCATTTGCCCTCTATTACCTGCTGTACCTGCATACTAACTTTCATGCCTAAGGACATTCAGATCCCTCTGCACTGAAAAAGTTGAAATTTTCTCTCCATCTAGATAATAACTTGTTTTTTTTATTCTTCTGACCACAATGGATAACCTCAAACACCCATGTTAAACTCCATTGACAAGATTTTGGTCCATTCACCTAACCTATTATTTGTAAATTTCTTATAAATTCCTAACCTTAATCCAATTTCTTCATTGTAACTTATCTATTTTAGTGTCATCTGCAACACTGGCCATGACATTCTATTCAGCAACCAATACATTAATATAGATTGTAAATAGTTGTGGCCTGCAGGCCAAATCCTATAGCAAACCACTAGTCACAGCTTGTCAATCATAAAAAGACCCATTTATCCCAACACTCTGTTTTCTTTTGGTTAGCCAAACCTCTATCCAAGCTTGTATATTACACATAAGCCGACATGATCTCATCTTGTGTATCAATCTTTTCTGGAGCACTTTATCAAATGCCTTTTGGAAATCCAGGTACAGGACATCTACAGAACCCCACTATACACTTCACTTGTTACATTTCAAAGAACTCATGCAAGTTCGACAAACAGGATTTACCCTTCATAAAATCATGCTGACATTGATGGATAACATTTTGACTTTCCAATTGTTCTGTTACTACTTCTTTACTAATGGATTTTAAGAATTTCCCTCGGACAGATGTTAAACTGGTCTATAGTTTCCTAATTTCTGCCTCCCTCCTTTTTTTGACTAAGAGTGTTACATATTATTTTGCTAATCTACTGGAATACTTAGCAGAATCTAGGGAATTTTGGAATTCGGTAATCAATGGATCCACTATCTTTGCTGTTCCTTCCTTCAAGTCTCTATGGTAGGCCACCAAGCCCTGTGAACTTGTTAGCCTTTAGATTGCTCAGCACCTTTACCTAGTGATGGCAATTCCTTGTTTTAAGTTCCTCCTTTTCTATAATCTCTGCATTACCTGTTACTGTTGGGATGGTTTCAGTAACCTCTACCGTGAAAACTGAGGTGAAATACTGATTGTGTGTCGCTACTATTTTTATGTCCCTCACCACCAATTCCCCAATCTCATCATCTAAGACATCCAATATTCACTTTAACTATACAGTTTATACCTAGCCACTCTCTGTGATGGACACTGAAGTTCCTCACTCAGCGCACATTCTGTACCCTGCCACTGTCAGGGCTTCTTCCAAAATGGTGGTCCACATGGAGGAGTGTTGATTCACATGCAGAGATGGAGACAGAACATTAGGTGGCAATCCACAAGAGATTTCCTTGTTCACGACTGATCTGACACCATCACATGGGCTCAAGATCAGGGACTTCCAAGGCAACTTCCTTGCAACTGTGTACCACTGTGCTATCACTGCTGTTGGGTATTTCCTGTTGATGGCACAGGTCATGTCCACACATGATGAGGTTGGTATCTAAGATACTGACAAAGATGCGATTTCATCAGGCTGTTGATTAGTCTATGGGACAGCTTTCCCAACTTCAGTGTAAGCTCCCAGATGTTAGACTGAAGAACTCTGCAGGTTTGACAGAACCGGATTTACCATTGTTGTTTCCGGTGCTTCGGTCAATGCTGGATCATCTGTCCAGTTTCATTCTTTACTTTGTAGCAGACTTTGAATCAACTTTGTGGCTTGCTAGTTCATTTCAGAGGGTAGTTCGGAGTCAAATACACTGCTGTGGTTCTAGAATCAGTATAGGCCAGACTAGGTAAGGATGATAGATTTCAAACCCTAAATAACTTTAGAGAACAATTTTTTTTAATGACAATCAAGAATCATCATTGAGTTCAAATTTCATTCTCTGAGGTGGTGAGATTCAAACCGTTTTCGCAAGGTTTGTAGCTCAGGTTGAGGTTTAGGGTGTAGGTTTGCTCGCTGTGCTGTAGGTTTGACATCCAGACGTTTCGTTACCTGGCTAGGTAACATCATCAGTGGCGGCCAAAAATCTGGGTTCGCTACGTAGATGACACCTTTG
This sequence comes from Chiloscyllium plagiosum, assembly GCF_004010195.1. Taxonomy (NCBI): domain Eukaryota; kingdom Metazoa; phylum Chordata; class Chondrichthyes; order Orectolobiformes; family Hemiscylliidae; genus Chiloscyllium; species Chiloscyllium plagiosum. Next base: position 19,653,919 of record NC_057742.1, read on the forward strand.
TCATCACAAAACGAAACAAGATAGAAGAGACATTTAACATCATCAACAACACCCTCACAGGCATAAAGTTCACCAATGAGGAAGAAACTGACAACAAACTCACATTTCTGGACGTCACAGTAGAAAGAATGGACAAGTGAGAATTACAAACCTGCGTATACAGAAAACTGACAAACACTGACCAAATACTCAACTACACCAGCAACTATCCCAACACACACAAACGAAGCTGTATCAGAACACTATTCCAACGAGCCACCACACACTGCAGCACAGACGAACTTCGAAAAACAGAGGAGAACCACCTATACGACGTATTCAAGAAGAACGGATACTCAAAAAACAGTGCGCAGATTCCTCAAGAACAAACCACGACAAGCAGACAAAACAAGCCAGAAACCCTAACCACCTTACCATAGATCGAAGAAGTTTCAGAAATGATAGCCAGACTACTGAGACCCTTCGGAATTCTAGTAGCACACAAACCCACCAACACTCAAACAAAAACTAACAAACTTAAAAGACCCAGTACAACCCATGGACAAAACCAACGTCATCTATAAAAATTCCATGCAAGGACTGCCACGAACACTAGGTAGGACAAACAGGAAGAAAGTTAGCCACCAGGATACATGAACACCAGCTAGCCACAAAAAGACATGACCCCCTCTCCCTCATAGCCCTACACACGGATGAAAAAAACCACCATTTCGACTGGGACAACACATCTATCCTGGGACAGGCTAAGCAAAGACGTGCCAGAGAATTCCTAGAGGCCTGGCACTCTAACCACAACGCCATACACAATCACATAGATCGAGATGCCATCTATCAACCCCTCAGAAAACGAACAGGAAATGACATCACCACAAACCCCAGGAACGCCATCCAGGAGAAAGATATAAATAGAAAGCAGGAGACAACATCTTCGCTTCACTTGGAGGTCGCCACTGATGATGTTACCTAGCCAGGTAACGAAACGTCTGGATATCAAACCTACAGCTCAGCGAGCAAATCTACACCCTAAAATTCAAACCGTGATCCCAAGAACATTATCTTAGGGCTCTGAATTATTAATCCAGAGGCATTACGTCCCATGCCACCACCTCCCCCATGTATGTATTGTCTTTTGAACACACACCACACAATGGCTTGCCCTACTCATCATCGCTCTTGCAATTCTACTTGCCATCTCCTTCACCTACTCAATCACTGTTCCCTAGATTCTTTACTTGCTGTCTTATTTGCCTCTCCACACAAGAACTGAGTTTGGGTGAATATTTGTAGCTTGGGTGCTCGTTGTTGTGGTTCTGTTCGCCGAGCTGGAAATTTTTGTTGCAAACGTTTCATCCCCGGTCTAGGTGACATCCTCAGTACTTGGGAGCCTCCTGTGAAGTGCTTTCTGTGGTGTTTCCTCCGGCATTTATAGTGGCCTGTCCCTGCCGCTTCCGGTTGTCAGTTTCAGCTGTCCGCTGTAGTGGCCGGTATATTGGGTCCAAGTCGATGTGTTTGTTGATGGATCATAAATGCTCCCTCAACTGGTTCCTGTGTTTGCACTCAATCTCTCTGATATGGAGGAGACCACATTGGGAGCAATGAATGCAATACATCAGGTTAAAGGAAATGCACATGAATCTCTGCCGGACTTGGAATGATTCCTTGGGGGCCATTGATGGAGATGAGGGGGCAGGTTTTGCATCACCTGCGGCCACAGGGGAAGGTTCTGGATGTGGAGGAGGGGTTGGAAGGAGTGTGGACCTAAGGAACAAGTCACAGAGGGAACGGTCCCTCTGAAATGCGGATAGGAGTGGGGAGGGAAGTATCATTTTAGTGGTGGAGTCAGATTGCAGGTGATGTAAGTGGCAGACGATGATCCATTGGGCTTGGGGATTAGTGGGGTGGAATGTGAGGACAAGGGGAACTCTACCTTTTTTGTGATTGGTGGGGTTTGTTTGAGGGCAGAGGTGTGGGAAATGGAGAAGATGCAGATGAGGGTTCCTCTGCTTCTGCTGTACCTGCTCTCAGGATGAGCAATTCCACTCGAGGACATCCCAGATGTCCTTCTACTTCAAAGACCACAATTTTCCCTCCCCGTGTTCAATAATGCCCTTAAACGCATCTCCTCCATTTCCCGCACCTCTGTCCTCAAACAACACACCCCCAACCACAAGGGTAGAGTTTCCTGGTCCTCATAGTCCACCCCACTAATCTCCAAGTCCAATGCATCATCGTCTGCCACTTCCGTCACCTGCAGTCTGACCCCACCACAAAAATGATATTTCCCTTCCAACCCCATTCGCTTTTCACAGGGACCATTCCCTCCGCGGCTCTTTTGTTAGATCCATACTCCCCACCAATCCCTCCTCCACACCCAGAACATTCCCCTGCAGCCACAAGAGGTGCAAAATCTGTCCCCCACACATCTTCCCCTTCACCTCCGTCCAAGGCCGCAAAGAATCATTCCAAGTCTGGCAGAGATTCATGTGCAAATCCGCAGGATTTATTGCATCTATTGCTCCCAATGTCGTCTCCTTTACATCGGAGAGACTGAGCACAAACCCGGGAATTGGTTCAGGGTACATTTATAGTCTGTATGCTCAAATCAACCCTACCTTCTGATCTCTATCCACTTCAACTTTCCCTCTCATTCCCCAACATGTCCATCCTGGGCCTCCACCACATCAACACAAGGCCACATGCAAACTGGAGGAAGAACACCCCATCTTCTGCCTCAGGAGCTTACGACCATACGACCTTAACGTAGAATCTACCAACTTCCAAATCTCCGCCCCCCACCTCATCCCAGACCCAGCTCTCCCTCTCAATCCCTCCCTCTTAACCTGACCCTAGCTGTCTGTTTTCCTTCCCACCTATCCGCTCCACTCTTCCCACTGACCAATCACAACAATCTTCTGCCTGCATCCACCTATTGCCATCCCACTCACCTTTCCCCCAGGCTCACCCCTTCCCTCTACATATTTTGCAGACCCCTTCCCCTCTCCCATCCTGATGAAAGGTTCCAATCTGAAATGTCGAATCCCCCCCTCCTCCGATGGTGCTTGAAATGCTGTGCTTTTTTCCTGCACCACTCTTTATCCATTTTATTTGATACAAGCAACCAACTTCTCTGCATTGATGTCACAGGCACCACTATAGCATGCATGGTCAGTGTGCACCCTGCAGTTGCAGGGGCAGCAAACATTGCTTTAAATAACTAAATAGCTGCTAAAAAGGCAACTCCTTCGTCTGAAAAATAAGATGTTGTTCTGCAAGTTATAAGTCAAATTAGTTTGTGTATTTATCAATTGATTGCTCTGGACATTTTACAGAATCTTGGAGCAGAAGTATTCGAAAAAAGTTACTTTAAATTCATTCAAAGAATCATTTTAATAATAGATAGGACTGGGTCCTTGCACATTTCTCAAATCAAGCTACTTTAGAACATAAAAGCGAAATAAATGTAATAAACAGAGATTGCTAGCTCGATAACAAAAATTCATTTTGAATGTTTCAAAGGGATATTATACTCAAAGGACAAAAAACATAAAATTATTCATAGTTGGCAGTGACTCACTTCATCTGGGGCACCACTGCCAGGAAAGAAATTTCCATCATCATACCGATGAAGAGAAATGTACAACACGTTAGGGTCACTATAGAAAGCCTGCTGTGTACCATTTCCATGGTGAATATCCTACAAATAATGGAAACAAACATATTAGTTTCAAAAACAAAAATAAGGAAGTCTTCTTTCAGTTAATTTTCTATATCTTCTTACAAATTACTTTTTAATTAGCCAAGCCATGTCTCACAACTGTTTTGCCTTAGGCTTCAAGAATTTGGATACTTAAATTTCAGTAGACCATAAGATGAAATCATTCCTTAATAAACTCTCTAGAAGTAAAATTCAAGTTGAATTGTTCAGTTCCAAGGGCAAGACATCAAACTGCCAACAAACACGGGGAAAAACCCACTTTTAAAATAATTTTTGCTTATGTTTTTTAGCAGATAGCAATACGTACCCAATCCACAATTAAGATTTTTCCAACGTTAAGTTTTTGCTTAAGTAGTTTTGCAGAAATTGCAACGGAATTGAAAAAGCAAAATCCCCTGTAAAAGAATATGAATGAATGAAAAAGATAAATTTAATCAATAGCGAATAACAATTACCTTGCTTAGCAGGGTTATGTTTTGATAGGAAAAAAAAGCAGCCAATTTGAAGATCATGTACATCAAGTTGTCCAAATGTGTGCAAGGTACATTCAAAATTGCCCTTCCAGTTTATAACAATCATTGAAATATATTATTTCTAAGGAACTTTAAAATATTTGAAGTTCATTTACTTCCGTTGGCAAGTTAGAAATAAATTGAACCATTGCTATCAAAAATGTAATAGTCAACATAAAATAACATTATTATCCAGTAGGAGTGCTTTTGAATTTCACGTGAATGATATGTGCAGAGAACATGGTTTATTTTAGTATGAGTTCTATGAAGATGACTTCTATCAAAAGATGTAGGAATGTGGTATGGAACCTTGAAGAAATTAATTTCAAATGTCGAGTTCATGTTTTTTTCCTCAAATAATTTTTGGTACGAACTTACATTGCAGTGGATTCTTCTGCATGATGTCCTGGCGGTCTGACAACAGCAAAACCATTCTGTGTAAAATAAAATCGAATGTAAATGCTAAACTTATATTTTACACAAACGTTAAATCTCAATTCCTACGAAAATTGATTTGCTCACCCTTCCAGCACAAATGAAAACAAAAATCACTATTAAGGTTGTCAAATATAAGATAATAAGGTCACTGTCACTTGTAAAACAAAACGTTTAAGGCAAGTGGACATTGCCAGCTAGGGCAGCATTTATTGCCTACCTCTAATTGCTTTTGAGAAGGTGGTACCAAGTTGCTTTCTTGGATTGCTGTAGTCCTTGGGTGTACTTAATGAGTGTTCCATAATTTTGACCAAATGACAGTGCAGCAACAGCAATATAGTTCCAAGTCAAGATGGTGTATGTCCTGGAGGAGAAATTGCAGGTTGTGGAGCTACCATGAGCACTGTCCTTGTTCTTCTACATGGTAGAGATGACAAATTTGGTAGACACTGCTGAAGGAGCTGCAGAAGGTAATGAAGTACATCTTGTAGATAGTACATTTTTGCCAATGTGCATTGTTGCAGGAAGGAATGACTACTGAAGGTATTGGGGTGCCAACCAAGCAGGCAGCTTTGTTCTAATTGGCGATGAACTTCTTGAGAGCTGTACTCATTCAAGCAAATGGTCTGAATTCCAATACACTCCTGACATATGTCTCGTAAATGGCAGAAAGGAAGGGGTGACAGAAAGGAGTTACTTGCTGCAGAAATCCCAGCCTGTGACCTGCTCTTGCTGGACCTTATATGGCTGATCCAGTTAACCTTTTGGTCAATGGTAACTCCCAGGATATTGATAGTGGGTGGATTTAGCAATGGCAATGCCACTGAATTGTACAGGGCTCAGGTTAGGCTTTTTCTTGTTTGTGATAATCACTGCCTGTCATTAGTGTGCCATAAATGTTACTTGCAACTTCATCTGAGTATGGATGTTGTCCAGATTTTGCCACATACGGACACAGAGTGCTTTTCAGTATCTAACGAGTCACAAATATGCTGAACATTGTGCAATCATCAGCTAACATTTCACTTATGCCTTAAAATGGAGGGAAGGACATTGATGAGGCAGCTAAAGATGGCTGGAGTTAGGACACTATCCTGAGGACTCCTGAAGTGATGTCATTGAACTGCAATGATTGACCTCCAACAACAACAATCATCTCCCTTACTGATGGGCATGACTCTACCCAAATAGGTTTCCCTGATTCTCATGACTCCAATTTGCTGGGGCTTTTTAATTTCATTTACAGTCAAATGCTGTCTTGATGACAGACAGTGAACTTTCACCTGACCTCTCAGGGTTCAAGTCATCTCTCCATATGAGACACAAGGGTGTAATGTGGTTTGGAACTGATCAGCCCTGCCAGAATCCATACCAATCATCAATGAGCGAGTGCCACTTGATAGCACTGTCGACAATTCCTTCCATCACATTGTTTTTTGGCATCGCTGCCTAGACCAGCATTTATTGTCCAACGCTAATTGCCCAGAGGGCAGGTGAGAGTCAACCATTGTTGTGGGTCTGGAGTCACATGTAGGTCAGACCAGATAGGGACAGCAGTTTCCTTCCCTAATGGATATCAGTGAACCAGATGGTATTTCCTGATCATTGACATGATTACTAGACTTTTAATTCCAGATTTTTATTGAATTCAAATTCCATCATCTGTCACAGTAGGATTTGACCCCAGAACATTACCAGAATTCTCTCCCTAACAGCATTATGGACTGCAACGGTTCAAGAAGGCAGCTCACCATCGTCTTCTCAAGGACAACTAGGAATGGACAATAAATGCTAGTCCACTCACATCCCACAAAGGAAGGAAAAAAATTAGTTGTCTAGTGATAATACCATTAAGTCCATCACCATCTCCTATGGATGATCAAGTTATATGGACAGGATAGTAGTTGGCTGATTTGGATTTGTTCTGCTTTTCACAGGCTGGACGTGTCCAGGCAATTCTCCAAATTACCAGGTAATTGCAGTATTATTGCTATACTGGAACAACTTGGCCAGGGACATGACTAATTCTTGAGCACAAACTATCAATACTATTGCTGGAATCTTATTAGGGTCCATAATTTTCGCAGTATCCAGTGTTTTCAGCTCTCTCTCAATGTTATGTAAGTGAACTGAATTGGCTTGAAGACTGTCTTCTGTGATGCCAGGGTACTCAGGATAAGGATAGCTACACTCACACTGCTGTTAGTGAGTCCTGTAATTTTGACATCAACAATGAAGGAGTAGTTGTATAGTTCCAAATCAGAACGGTCTGTGCTGGAAGGAATTTACAGCTCAACAATTTATATTTTCTTTCTAAATGGATATAATGAATCACCTTGAATACCAGGTATTTTTCCTGATTGTCCATTTGATCATTCTGTAGAATAACATGAAATTGAGCTTTTTAGTCTCAGGAAATCTCAGGGTTGATAGCAAGCTTGAACCAAGTTCATTGATATCAGATGAAACATCATTTTGGTTGTTGCAATTGGCTGAACGTTCTCTCGGCTGGTGAGGAGTACAGCGAATGATGGGAACAATTCATCCTTCTGATATTGAGTCTTTTGCAAGGACTACTGGTGGGCTAATTCACCAAAGAGGCATACACTTTTAATAGGACCACTTAGACAGCTATTATGATAGGAAAGCCTAGCCAGTTCTTTTCTTTCCTAGCCCAGTAAGTGCTCTTGCTTCTATTGTATTTGAGAAACATTTAGTACCTGTTGGATACACCTAGCTCAGCCAAAAGCCAACATGGGAGCACTGCCAAATTCCTGCCCGTAGAAACTTAAAATTAAAGCTAGTGCATTGCCTGTGTTTTTTTCACAATCAACTGAGTGTGTGATGGTAACTCTAAACGGTGTTACCTATAGTTGCAAAGCCAAGAACTTACTTTTATAACTTAAATAATTTACAAGGGGCAATAATCAACTCACTCACTTTGTACCATAGTTGACTAAAAATGTATAATAGACCTACTTTGACTAGCATGCAATTGAAGTTGCTAAACAGCAAGGCCAAGCTGGAAGCGATCAGAAAAATGTAGCTACATTTAGGGAGGTGTTTGCACTTTAAATTGCCAAGGGGGGAGCTTCACTTAAAATTACATTAAAGAAAGTTAGTGTTGTTCCTGATTCTCCCAACAATGTCAACTTAGGCATTCACCCCTTGAAAAAAAAATGATTTGATTATGAATAATATAATCAAATTATGCTTTCTCTTGTTTAGAATTAAATAATGAAAATCTTGCAAAAGCCCAATGGGATTCAGACTCAACAGTGTCTGAGTTTTGCAGGTGCACAAAATTGCACAATTTTAACATCTGTGAAATGACTGTCCCATTTTAAGGAGGTTTTTACAATATTTATGCTGCGCTTGTAAAATGAGCCATTAGAGGGAGTGGCACTGGCACAGAGTATTGGTGTAACTATTAAATTATGAAATACATACTATTAGCAAGATTTTCCCCAACATGGAGATTTTTTGTTAATACCTAGGTATGCATAGTTGCCAACCACAAACAATGGAAAAGGCAAAAATAAAGTTTGAAACTACCTTAGGGCATTTTCCACACTTTGTGTGCTGTTACACTGACACACATGAAAGGAACAATTCCTTTAAGCAGTCCTTCAGTTGGGGAGTGATCGAAAACCTTTAGAAAGTGGAAACTGATTTTTCCATCAACTATATCAAACGTTAAGTTAAAAATTACAGCTCTGGTGCTTTTATAACCTTCTGGAAGCTCCAATATTTATATGGAATATGTGAATCACATGTTATAATCAACAAAGATATTTTTGTCTTTGGTTAGTGATGCATTTACTCAACATGGTGCGCATTTTCAATAATCTGTCGTAATTTGAGTAAAAGATACAATGTTGTCAGTTTCACCTTGAGCTCCCCTGAGGCCACCTTGAATGAGAGTTCAACAACGCAGCCAACAGCCATGCGGACAGCACTAGATGAATGCATTTCATTCCAGACAGTGTCGCTATCCACCTGCAAACGTAAGAAAGAAGTCTTACTTCCAAAAGCCAAGGGACAAGATGAGAATTTTAAATGTGAGACATTGGCGGACAAGAAGCCAACATAGTGTTATGATCCACTTGAGAAATTGTGTTGATACTCGACCACCATTAAACTCAGGGTTGTCACAAATGTAAAAGATTTAATCAAAGTATGAAGAGCCCACAATTCACTTGTTTGATGGACTTAGGTTAGTAAAAAACACTAAACAGGTTTCTGTACTTACCAAGAACTACTATTTATTACAATTAAATAAATTCAAAGCATAAGCAAATAACAATGAACCAGCAACAGATAACACTACTAGTTAAAGCTACTGTAGCTAAATCCCTATTAAAACCCCCACACACACAAACGCACACACACAGAGGGACATAGATAAAAAAAAATTGTGATGTTATGAATGGAAGAAAATACAAGAGAATCACTAGTCAATAGCACTTGTCTATAGGCTTAAATGAGGTGATTTTTTTCTTCTCAAGATGTCTGTTCTCTAATGTCCTGCTTTTTGCTTATCAGTTCTTTGCCAATGCACAGGGGATTTATACATCAAGTGTTCATGGTCACTGCTTAGAAGCAACAATTTACATAAATAGTGGGTAAGAATAACTGATCGCTTTCAGGCTCGAGTTACTTGCTGCAGCGAAATAAAAATATTTCTTTCAATCTGGAAAAGCGTCCGTCACAGTATTGTTCAGGCACATGATGAAGAAACTAATCAGACAGTTGTTGTCAGCCTTTGGCATCCACGACTGATCACAACTGCACAACCAAATCAGCTTTCTGTTGCTGGCTGAAGTTCACACTGTGTTCACACCCTGGTGGTGTGCAATCTTATCTCATCTCGCCCCATTGCTTGCAAAGCAACAAAGCAAACACAATGAGTTCCAGTGATCTGTTTTCAAAAGTAAAATAATTCCTTCCCCCAGTGCTTGATTTTAAAAAGTCCTTTCCCAATTTCAGTCAATAATCAAAAATAAAATGATACAGTCTTTACACAAAGATCTGCAAACACAGAGTGACAGGTGCTGTGCATTAGAGATTTAGTGGGCGGCACGGTGGCACAGTGGTTAGCACTGCTGCCTCGCAGCGCCAGAGACCCGGGTTCAATTCCCGACTCAGGCGACTGACTGTGTGGAGTTTGCACGTTC
>NC_057742.1:19663776-19700768 GCF_004010195.1 Chiloscyllium plagiosum
GTAAATGTAGGGGTATGGGTGGGTTTCGCTTCGGCGGGTCGGTGTGGACTTGTTGGGCCGAAGGGCCTGTTTCCACACTGTAATCTAATCTAATCTAATCTAATCTAGCTGCAAAATTCTAAATTTGCTCAAGTTTATGGAGAGTCGAGATCGGAGACTGACCAGGACAGCATTAGAGTAAGCTACATCATATGTTAATAAGATATTAGTTGAGGGTTACAATATCTAGTAAATGAGGAAATCTTATGATTGTAAGCTCAATTGGTGAGCAAATTGGATGTTACATCTGCAAACAGTCTAGGCCAGCCAGAGTGAGCAGCTGGGAGGGAAACAGAATCTGTGTGAGCAATTAAGTGGTGGTGAAGACAATGACCTTGGTGCTTCCGATGTTGCACTGGAGAAAAGTGCAACCTAAAACACAGACAGTGGAAGGGGTCACATGAAGTGATAATGTACCACAGTTGAGTGTCATCAGCATGTATGTATACCTCGGTGTCGTCTTTGGATGCCATCACTAAAGCAAATCACATCCGACTGAGAAAAAAGATGCTGCCAAGGATGGGTCCCTATTTAACCCTAGATGTACTAATGTGGGTTCAGGACCACAGCTGATCACAATCTTTGTTGCTTAGAAGACAAAGTGTGAGGGTGCAATGGAAGAGGACAGGAGATTTAAAGGAGATTGGCAGCAAAGAAGAAATGAAGGCATGGATTTAGTCTGCATTCCAGAATGATCCTCAAACACTGAGCAGTTTTAACAGGGGAAAAGAAGGCCTTTTTGAGTTGAGCAGTCAGATTTGGAAATAAATGGCTGATCCAGTATTAGGGCCTCTTCATTTTTAGGAGTAAGAGGGAATGACCAGGGTGAGAGTGATTGTGAATTGCATCCAAGACCAGGGCATCAAAACAAAGATAAAGGAGTGATTGAGCAGATCTGGAACTAGTAAGTGACAATTACTAAAATATGGTGAATAGATAGCCAAAGTGGAAGTCTGGCAAGTACACTTATGACTTGAGGAGCATTTCTTTCAGGACTGGGTGCAGAATGAAATGGGATCAGAAGGCGAAAGTGGTAAAGAATACTAGGATCAAAGATAGCTTTGTCTGTGTTTAAGACAACAAGGACAGAGAGGCAATGTGAAACAGCAAGGTCAAAAGGCCATGACTATGAGAAGAGTTTATATACAGAAGGGAGGAGAGGAGAGAATTCAAAAAACAACCTGAAGCTCACTCTCATAATCTTTCATTTTATAAAGCAAAGTTAATCAAGAAAAGCTTCTTAAAAGTTCAAGTTCATTTTTGTCAAAAATCCAATTACTTTCATTGAAAAGAGTGTAATAACATCTCTGAATAGGTTGATTAGAAAAAATAAGTTCATAAAAAAGAAATCTGATAAAAATGCAAGCAGAACGGTCTCTGCTATGATGGATGATTTCTAATCATTTACACAATACTGCTTTGAAAATCTCTTTCTTTGAAAATGCCTCCAACTTGCTGGGGATATATTGGAAATAAAGTCTCAGTAACTCACAACATAAAGAAATATAATTACAGACATACTTAACGCTCATTATAGTTTGGGAAAACAAGATCCAAACTGCATCCTTCAAGTTTGCTTCATAATGGCATTTATTCAAGTCCACCAAGTATGTCTCTTATTCTCCTGAAGAATGAAGGGACAAACTTCCAGAGTAAATTACATTGCACAATTGTCATTTGCCTTCCTGATATTTTCATGCTCCCAAACTACTATGATAAACTGATATTTACAAAGAAGAAATGATGCAAAATCAGCTCAAATTACACACAATACATTGGAAAATACCCGACCTTATCCTCACCAGTCTACCTGTCCATGAGGATACTGATTGGAATTGCCCATAATCCTTGTGGAGACAAAGTCCTGTCATGACATCAAGTGTTTCCTCCATTGTGCAGCACCAATACCATGCTAAATTGGTCAGACTTTGAACATACCTAACTCGAGACTGGGCACTCATAAGGCACTGTGGGCCATCTAAAGCCATCAGGCACAATCCGTAACCATAAAACCAAGCCTATTTCCCCATGCTACCACTTGCAGCAAGGGAGGAGATAAACCCTAGTTCAATGAAGAATGCAGCACAGCCTGCCTAAATTAGGTGTCAACACAGGGATACTTGCATACCAAATAGCGGAAGTAGCATGCACTGAACAGGATTAATTGAACCCACAAATCAGATCTAAAGTGTGCAACCCTTCCATATGCAGTCTTGAATGCTGAACAATTAAAAAAAACTAGCAGAAGGTTTCACAAATGTCCCATCCTCAATGATGGATGAGCTCAAAACATCAGTGCGAAAGAGGAGGTTGATGCATTTGCATCCATCTTAAGCCAGAACAGTCAAGTACAATCCATCGTAACTCTTTCCAAGGTCTCCAACATTACAGATACCAGTCTTCAGCCAATTTAATTCAGTCTACCTGATATCAAAAAGCAGCTGGATACTACAAAAGCTATGGGCCCTAACAAATTCTGGCAACAGCCATGAAGACTGTGCTTCAGAACTGGCTGCACACTTAACCAAGTTGTTTCAGTGTAACTAAAACACTGGCATTTAATCAGCAATATGGAAATGAGTACAAAAAAAGTGGGACAAATCCAACCTGACCAAACTTTACTCTGTCACTTGAATCAATGGGAATCAGGGTTCTTCGTTAGTTGGAGTCATACCTAACAGATAGGGAGATAGCTGTGGTTGTTGAAATTCAGTCACCTCAGTCCCAGAACATGGCAGGAGTTTCTCAGACTCAATATCTTCAGCTACTTCATCAATGACCTTCCTTCCATCATGCAGGCAGAAGCAGATGTGCTCATTTATGATTGCACATGTTCAGACCATTTGTAATCCCTTAGACGGGGTCCCAACTTGTGCTCAAACGTACCAAAACTTGGAAAACTTGGGCTTGTAAGTACCATGTAACATTTGCACCACACAACGAACATCTCCAACACAAGAGAATTTAAACATTTCCCCTGACATCCTTGGGCATCAGCATCACTGAATGCCTGCTATCGACATCTTGGAGGTTACCATTGACAAGAAACTGAACTGGACCAGCCACATAAATACTGCGGCTACAAGCATGGATCAAAGGCTAGGAATTCGGCAGTAATTAATTCACATTCTGACTTCTCAATGTTCGCCATCAACAAGAGATGTATGAGGAATCCACTTGACTGGTACCCCCAACCATTATATTTCACATTTACTCTCTCCATCACGAATATACAGTGATAGTAGGGGTGCACAATCTACAAGATGCAGTGCAGTAACTCATTGAGGCTCCTCCAAGAGCATCTTCCAAACCAGTGACCTTTCCTGTCTGGAAGGTCAAAGGCAGCATACATGGGAACACCATCACCTGCATTCCCATCCAAAATATGTACAACCCTGTTACCATTCTTTCACTGTCACTGGGAGAAAATCCTGGAATTACCTCTCGAACATCATTATGGATGCGCCTACAACCTCAGAACTCTAATAATAGAAGAAGGTAGCTTACCACTGCCCACATTCCATGAATGTAAAACAAATTCTGTCAAATATACCTGATGTTTGCGTAAAAACAAGTTCATAAGAATGATTGAACCCAAATATCAACCAATATTCATGGAAATTATTTTAATAAATAAAACATGTTTCAGAGATTGGTATCCATGTTATGGCGTACTTGTAGTCGAACACGAGGTTCCTCAGTAATAAATGTTTGGTTTGTATGAATCTGAACTTATGAACTGCAAAAGCACAGCAGGTCAGGCAGCATCTGAGGAGCAGAAGAATCTATGTTTTGGGCATAAGCCCTTCATCAGGAATGAGAATTCCTATGAAGGGCTCATGCCCAAAATGTTGGTTCTCCTGCGCCTCGGATGCTACCTGACCTGTTGCACTTTTCCAGCACCACATTCTCCACTCTGCTCTCCAGTCCTCACTTTCTCCTAAACTTATGAACTGGATGGTTTTCCATCTCAGATGCAGCTAAGGAAAAACTGAGGCATTGAACTGTTTAATCTGAAGTGATATTTGTAAGGGTTCTGATTATTTTGGTGCCCATATCTCTATCAGAGATTGATGTGTAGGATCAGGTTCACACATGGAGTGGTGACTAAAATATGGAAATTAATAAGCAAACAACAGAAGAGAAAAGCAAGTTGTTTCAGATGGTGTAGAATTTAGCAAAGGATCAAACTGGAAAATAATCCAGAAAGGAAAGTATAACTATCCAGCAATTTTATTTATCTACACTGTACATGTAAAACTAAAATACATTTTACAATTATATCTCATGTAAGCCTCAAAGGCAATGGTATTTTTTTAAATCAGCATTACTCTCTGACCACCTAAGTTTGTATACCACTGTCAGGTAAAAGTCAACAAGATCCTGTTCCAGCACGAAAATTCCATTTGGAAGAACAGAGCAGTATATGAAAACCAAGATTTCAGCAAGTTGCTTCCTGAAGTTGGGGATGGGACCCTAAGAACCACAATCTCAAAATGAAATTTTGGGGTTGTGAGCTCTGAGGCAGCAATAACTATCATGAAGCTCTGACCAAATTATAACAGCTGTGCACCACACCAATGGGCCTCCCTCTCACAGATCCCCTCAGTGAGAGATTTCCAAGACTCAAAATGGGGTCGCGCCGGGAAATGGTTTGGGAGGCACTGCCAAAGCACTCAATTAAATAACTTCAGTTGTTATCCCTAGTGGAAAAACTATCAAAGCTGAGCTTTATTGTCAAAAACTGGACCCATGTGCATTCTCAGAATTAGCATCTCCTGGCTGAGGTAGATGTGGACTATTGCTGGAAATTAAGACTTTGTGTGCTTTCTTCTGTTGTTGTGTCTTGATATTGATTTCTGTTTGGCATTGTTTATCAGCTATAAACATGTCTATAAATATTAATGGCTATTAACACTAGTGCTTGGAAGTCAAATCTCCAAAATTATAGTTCTTAAAAAAAAAGTATACAGTGCGAAATCTGGTTCAAATTCACTGAAAAGAGTATTAAACTGTTCATAAGTTTTTTTGAATAGATGGAATAACCCAAATGAAGTACTGTGATCTGTTTGAATCTATCGATAGTTGCTTTAGTTGTGTTTATGCTTTGTAAATTTTAATTAATATTTTTAGATGTTCTTCTCATTATTGGTTGGAGAGCACTGCATGGGTTCCATGGTATTTGAGTATATATTTTAAAAGTAAAAAAGTTCCATTAACAGATCAAGTTTTGGTATGTAGTACGTCTAAGCTTACCTATGGAAACTGGCCTTTTCTTTAGATATAAGTGAAAAAATAATTAAGAAAACTGAACCCGAGAAGCCCTTAAATTTAATCACTCCCAAAATTTAAGAAGTGGAATCTCACTAACATAAAATTATAGAGCGGTTTACTCAAACTCTCCTAAATTGTTTGTGGTTAAACTGAAATTAAATGCCTTCACAGTGAATTGGGATCAGGTTTCATTTATTTTATTGATTTAACTCCCCCCAGACACTTTCCTAGCAGTGGGTGCTTAAAATTCCTCTCATGCAATTTGGCCAGGTATAAACTTAATTAATGTTCAACTCATATGATCATGATGAAAAAAAAAGAAATAATGCAAGGTTGAAGTCCAAGCTGCAGGACCAGCTCTGAACCAGCAGCGAGTACAAAGCAAACAGAAAAGGGCAAAATAGGACTTGGAGATCTTGGTCTTTTGCCTGGAGTCATATCACTTCCTGCCCATGTGTTATTTCAATGGCAGGAGGGTAGCAGTAAGCAGGATTTGATTTGATTTATTGTTGTCACATATACCAAGCTACAGTGAAAAATACTGAAAAGGTTGTGGAAGAGAGGGCTGGCACGAGCATGCACTGGGACTGGTCCAAAAGGTTCACCACCATCAAGAATGCACGAGTACATGCTGTACTTGCTGTCATGGAACTGCCAAAATCATCGTGAAGAAGTTTTCAGGGCAGCAAAGTAGTAAGGCCATCATGTTGACTGTGTCAAAGGCCATGATCGGGTATAGAGGTCTGTGTTCTGTTGTTAGCATGTAGCTTGAAGCTAACTGAAAACACCACTGAAAGGCTCCTCAACCTTTATAAAACTGAATTGACTCTGGCAGCAGATCCTGACTGAGATCACTAAGTGGTTCAGATAGATTCTGGTGGTGAGATTACTCCAATTGTTATACGAATGGAGTTTCCATTTTCCCATCAAGGTGAAAAGTATTGGAATAATTATATTCTTATAGTATGGCTCCTTACTTCCAAAGGCAAATAGAGCTCAGTGATCTTCTTAAACGGACATGCACTATCAGACCTCAGTTGGGATAAGATCAGTTGGGAGAGACCAACTGCCAAACTGGAATTTGAACAGGTTTGCCCTAATTCTTAAACTACCAACTCCTTGGTCAAGGAAGCCCACCATGGAAGGACACAGATGTGACTGCATGAGCAAGCAGCACTTAAAACACTGGCTTGTGCAATTTATCACCTTGAAACACCATCCCCACCCCACCTCACCCAACACTGAACATTTAAAGAAATACAGATATTTAAAGATTCTAGCCTCGGGCAACTGTCTGTGTGGAGTTTGCATATTCGCCCTGTGCTTGCGTAGGTTTCCTTCGGGTGTTCAGGTTTCCTCCCACAGTCCAAAGATGTGCAGGTTAGGTGAATTGACCATACTAAATTGCCCATTGCGTTCAGGGATGTGTAGGTTAGATGCATTAGTCAGGGGTAAATGTAGAGCAATAGGGTAGGGGAATGGGTCTGGGTGGGTTACTTTTCGGTGGGTGGGTGTGGACTTGTTGGGCCAAATGCCTGTTTCCACACTGTAGGGAGTCTGATTCTCAGAGGGAGTACATAAAATTAAAAGGAAAATAGCTAAGTGAGTGCATGGGATCTGCATGAGCAAGCTGACTTCCTTAAAGTGCTGACTCATGCAATTTGCCTTCTCTCCACACAAAGATCAAAGAACATTTAAAGACAAACCACAGGAGAAGCCTCTTTTGAATAAAATTTCATTCGTGGGAATACAAATACCATGGTATTCATTATCTTCCCTAAATACACCTGGGAAATTGATGGTGAGCTGCCTTCTTCAATACAAATGAGTGGTTTGTTGTGACTTTTCAGAGGAGAATTAAGAGTTGATCACATTGCAATGGGAAGTCATACACAGGCTAGTCCAAGCAAAAATGATAAATTTTCTTCTCCAAAGAACATTAATGAACCAGATGAGTTTTTAATGACAATTCAGTAAGTTTATGGTCACTATTGCACAAATTAGCTTTTTAAAACAATTAATGAAATAAATCTGGAATAAAGTTCCTTGGCTATCATGGCAAGATTTGAACCCAAGGTAATCCAATCTCAATCTCAAGATTTAAACTTAACAATGGACACATTTTCATTATAGTTGCATTCACTACATTTTCCCTACTGTGTACAGTAGTTATTGAATATATGTACCTTTAAGCTCAAGATTTCATGGTCATTTGCAAAAAAACTTTACCTCAAGTGATTTCACATTTTCCTGACTTCCAGTTAGTTTAATATTCCTTTTCTTGATGTATTTAAAAATATTCTCTCTCCTTTGTAGCCTCATTCTTCTCTTGACTTTGTAGTCTCCACTTTCCCAAAACCATTTCTCCTTCATATCCATCTCACTTGCAGCCTCCTTCACCCTGCACTGACAGCCTCCTCTTTGCCTGCATACCCAAATAGCCTGCTCCTTCCCACCACTCCCCCCAATCTTCTCCTTCTCATGCCACCCTTGAAACCTCCTTTACACTCCCAACTCCTGGCAGGAGGCCGCAGCTCCCAGACCCAACTCATAGCAATTCATGGATCTGTCTACTGATAATTCTTAAGGTTTGGCTACCATCAACAGTCTCCCCTTAAGGCTTGATGGCAAACCATGTGGCTTGGTCCTGCTGACAGTAACATTAGTGACCTACTCACCACAGCCACTTATTGACCCAGTTGCTCCTCCAATCACAGGTTGTTTCTCAAGCAGAAGGGAGAAGCCTGTGTTTGAATGAGCCCAAAAGTGACAGGATTTTGATGGGAGGAGGAACTCCTCATCAAACTGGTCTGCCAAGAACAGGGACAATATTGCTCTAATTGGTCACAGAGAAAATGATGCTGGTTAATCCAAAGCCCTGAAGATATGGTCCCTGGAGATTAGCAACTACCTTCTCTCAGGCTTTGCCTTAGGCATATTCATTCATAATGTACAAGTCATTAAACTCAAAAATGAACATAAAAACAAGAAGGTAATGTTGGGCCTTAGCTAGGCCACAGTTAAATATTTTCGCAATTCGGGCACTCCATTAGATGAGCAATAGAAAAGTAATGGCAAGGTTAAGTGTAGATACTTCACTGGAAGTGATCTGGCATAACCTGACGATAACTGTATACAAATTTGTCAAGTTATCTTTTGCTGATTTCTAGAGTAAGCAAAAAATTAATAGAGATAAATGTAGATTAAATACAATAGAAGTAGGTTTAATTATTATTATTTTCCGAAGTGTCTTTTTGGAATATTGAATTCTCTGCCATAAACATTGTTGAATCAGAGAAGTGGCAGAGACTCCAAAAATAGGCCCAGTTTCTGCCTACTGTAACATTCGGTTTTGTAACATCCTAGGGTCGAACTATGGTGCCTCCCATGGTCCCTATGACATCATCTTGTGTGCGTAACAGATGGTTACAAATGGAAACCTATAGAGGTAAATATTAGCTTCTCTTATAGATGTCATTGTTGCCTTCATAATTTATGGTTTAGTCATGACCAGTGGTGTGATTGTTCCTAAACTTTTAGGGGAAACACTTGTATTTTGCGTTGAGTGATGGTCCCTTTAAAACTCAGTTACTCGAGGTTATGACTCTTGATAGCTTCATCAATGACTAATATGCTTTGCAGATAAACAGTAGAGGGTGAAAAAGCCAGTACTAGTTAATTATGGAATGTGATTCTGTATTCAAGCAATTTAGCTTTTATAACAAACTGAACAGAAAACATCTGAGTCAAATAGAGTTTACCTGAAATTTTCTGGTTTGGTTAGACAGTTATGCACTTCTGAGATTGCCAAGTTGAGAACAAGCATGTGAGGTGAAAGGGACAGTGATATTGGGTGTTAGTGTTCAGATGCAAAACTCCAGAATTAAAGAGTATTAGAACCAGGAGAGTTCTGACCAAAGCTGGAGATGTCCAGGTAGTTTGCAAACATATGATGGTTAAAAGAGATTTGAAGAAATATCTTTTCTGGAAATAAAAGCAAGAGTCCAAAAGCTAACAAAGGACAACTCAAAACAAGTGGTTAATTTTCCAAACTCTGTTCAGTACTTGAAATGAGGTGCATATGAAAATGATTGTAGAAGGCAATGTGATTTAAAGAGTTCAGTTTAAATTGTAAGTGACTGAATTCATTATAGTTTTAAAATTGGTAATACGGTTGATTAAGTATAATTATTGAGATTCCTGTTCTTTAATCTTGTTCTTGTTAAATGTCTTGATTTACACATTGAACATTATGATTCATTTCTTTAGCAAACACCCATTTGCCTGGATTGTAAAAAAAAGTCAATGATCTCTTCTGACAGCATAACAAATGGGGGTCTCATTTGGGATTGCAACAATGGTGAAGAAATGAAACTGACTGACTAGCAAACGTCCAGTATGACATTGAAATACAACTTAAGGTCATATCATTTTGAAATTGAAATGTGAAAATGCCTCACATAATTTAGCATGTTTTCAGGCGTATCTGAATTATTGTAATGAAGGTTCTAACCAATATTATTAGTAGCATTTTACTTTTAGTGAGGACAAAATAAATATATTTCTTATTATAAGCCGAGAGAGAGTTTGGATATTATTAGGTGACCCTAATTTATCTACTTTATATTTATTGTGTCATGAGAATTGTACTTTATTTTGCTGCTGCAGTTTGAAATTTCAAAAGAGAGGTTTCTCATTTGTAGAGTTGTGATAGGTATGTGGCTACACTACAAATTAAGAGAAAAGGCTATGAAATAAAGCGATACATTTCAGAAAAACAAATTATTTGAAACCATGTTTGAATTTGTCTCCGTGGTCTGGTCTGTTACATTCCCTAAGTTGGAGGCTTTATGCAGCACACTCTAAGGAAGTTTTGAAAATCATGCCAAAAAATCCAAATACCAGATTTACATTACTTTGGCTGCTTTAAAGTTTTATTCATATGTTGGCAGATATTTAAGTGCCAAAGCCTGGAGGCTTTAAAAACTTCACTGTTTGCAACCCAGATGTCCGACAGATTCATCTTAACTTTTCAGTTGAGAAATACTGCAACTGATGTGGTTTAAAATCTAAACAATCTGTTTCATACATTTGAAGCTACATCATTAGCAACAGCCTTTATAAAATAGCTGATACTTCTAGAAAACAATGATTTAACTAAAATTCAAGTATTCATAGCTAAGGTTTATTTTCCCTCACAAGAGGTTAACTCCATCCCATTGTTATTTAGCTGTTTGTGGATAATGCAACAGAATCTACAATGCATGCTACTTGTTAATATTGGAAGAGGGCTTTGGATCATGTTATGCTGGTGAGTGAAAAGCTGATGTGGAGGCAATTTGAAACAAATGGTAAATGTTTTCTAATCAATTTAAGAAAACGTTTTTAATCTCAAAACCTAATTTGATGTAAATATAAATTCAGTGGATTTAATTATGGTGTATTGTCATTATAACAAATCCATCAACTTAAGAACAAAAATACTGTGGTGTTATGCAGCCATGGGAACAATTTGAATAGAAGAAAGGAATGCCAGTGAACCCCATCTACAAATGCATATATCAAATCAGTAAAAAATGTAAAATCCAACAGGACTGTCCCAATGTTAATATTATATAATGCAAAAAAGCGACAGGAATATTTGAAACTAAGTTTGAAAATACAAATGTTACGAAAAGAGAAAAGTTCTATTCAGAACTTCATATAAAGAAACTGCAGAGTGCAACTAACTACCTACAACAAAATTATTTGTAAATCTTGTTATACTAACAATACAACAGTGTTGCATTTGTTATACTTTCAGCAAATTAGCGTTTAAAGAATTTTAATGCAAAAAATTAGCTAGCTGATCAATGCCTTGTCACTTATGTCATTGACAAACTTAATATTCTGCTTCTAAAATGTACTTATTGTAGACAGTACGTCATTAAAATAGAAATTCAGCTTTTATCGGTGTTACAACAGCTTTAAAATCTGATAATTTGGCAAATGATGAAGTGTGACATTCGGTTTCACAGTCACAGAACTGCTGATCATTAGTATGTTACCAATTTCAGCCTGGGTAACAAAGGAAATTTAACATAGCACAGATTAAAGTGAAAAACACATCTGTGTCACCTGTGGTAATGTTAGCTGGTGAAAACCATTTCAACCAGACAATAAAAATCTCAATGCTCCATTACATGATATAAAAGTTGTTGATTATTTTAATTATGATGAAATTGATATTCATGTTGAAAAAGGGTACAGATAGTTCTTCTATAACATGATGGTTGCTTTCATGTGCAACCTAGTATTATAGAAAGATTGCACTTTAGGAACAGCGCTTAAAAAGTGTTGGCGATGTAAACGCGTTACAGCCAACACACGTTTTAAAAGTTCACGATTTAGAAAGTGTCCCCAATTTGACAATTGTGTTACAGCAAATTCGTATGAACAAAATGCGCATTATAGCAGAATGACCTGTGTATATTTTTAATTCTGGAACAAAGTTCAGCCTTTTTCAGTTTTAGTAAAGCGGCTGTTTTTTTTTTAAACTTACTGTCAACAGAAACTAAGGCTCTCTAGGAATATACAAAACCTATCCAATTTGATTTATTTTGAAATTTAAGCATGTGTTATGAGCAAAACATAACTAACAGACTTTTATATTTCAGTGATTGATCAAAGTAGAGTGGTAGGAGCTTTTTTTATGAAAAGACTTTAGAAGACTCAGAACTGTTACAATGCATAAAGAGAAACTTGACCCATTCTGACTCCACTGGCTCTCTGAATGAGCATAATGACGTAATGCCATTCCCACACCCTTCGTCATAAATTCTGCATGTTAGTTGTATTTAATCAATCATCTAACATTCCCTTGAATGTCTCGATTGCACCTGTTCCACCACACTTCAAGGCAATGTATTCCGATCCTTAACTATTAGAAAAAGATGGCCTTAAATCTTATTTACTTCTTTTGCAAATCACTTTAAATCTGTGCTCTGTTGTTCTTGATGCTATTTTGAATAGGAACAGTTTCACCTTTCCTACTGTCTCTGGTGGCCTCATGATTTTGAAAACTTGAATCAAATCTCATAGCGTCCTCCTCTCCAACGACAATAGTTCCAAAGTCTCCAAATCATCTTCATTACTGAAGTTTCCCATTCTTGAAACCATTCTTATAGGCCTTTTTTCCATTGTCTCCAACACATTCACATACTTTTAAAACCTGCTGCTCAGAAATATATGTAATAATCCAGCTAGTGTCTTACGTTGATTTAGCATAACTAATGCTTTTGCATCCATGTCCCTATTATTACACACTATGTTTTATTAACCACTCTACAGTGTATGATAGCGGTTCAAGAAGGCAGGTCTCTAACACCTTTTCAAGGGCAACTAGAGATGGGCAATAAATACATGGTCAGCCAGTGACACCCAAAACCCACAAATGAATAAATACTCTCTGCACTTGTCCTGCCAACTTTAATAATTTATGCACATGTACATTCAATTCTCAATTGCCTTTTATTCGAAAAGTGCTATTATGAGAAAGACTTGGTTATGGATTATAAATGAAAGAGAGAAGATACGCAGGGTGTACTCATTTTAGCACTTAAAAAATGTTTTTTGAAGAATGGGGAACTTGAGTCTATAGCTTTGTTATGCTTAACTACAGAACTAAAAATAAAATGGAACTTTGGTCCAATTTTTAAAATAGGAAGTGTTGGAAAAACTCAGCAGGTCAGGCAGCATCCGTGGACAGAGAAACAGAGTTAACATTCCAAGTCTAATCTGACTCGACATTGAAAATTTCGGCATTGGTGCTGTCAGGCCTATTGAGATTCTCCAATCTCTAGCATCCACAATACTCTGCTTTTATGCTTAAGAAATGGAATGGCTGTGATGGTGACTGGGAGCAGGGTTTTACATCCTTTAAATAAAAAATCTGAAGGGCTAAAAGTCAAACTGCTCGCATAGAATAGTTTTTTTTTGGCTAGATGCACCTTTTCTCAGACAATTAAAAATTAAACTCATCACATTGTGGTGATACAATGTTAAATAATTTTATAACCTAAATTTATAAGACAGGATAGTAAGAGCAAAGTCATACAGGGCTTGCTGAGTATTATAAACTCCGCAGGACCCTCAAGTACATTTAATTGGCAATCTGACCAAATAATTTGATTCAGTTGCATCTGTTGACATGATGTAAATGTTTGTTTTGTTCCCATTGTACATGGCTGTGTCAAGATGAAGCTGCTTGAATTTTCTTTGCAAGATAAATGGCGTACCAAATTACCTTTGAATTGGGTTCTGATTACTGCTGCCTGTTGCCACAGAGCAAAGGTGGCAGCAGTGTCATTCTGAGGTGACTCTGTGAACTTAAGGCATGTCATGCACACATTTTGTATCTTTCTAATGCTATCATAAAGTCAATACTCTGAGCATGCAAAACTGGCCAAAATGTCACCACTACCTTTTGCTCTCTTTCACTGATGGATCACACAGGGATCGGAGATCAGTAGAGTAACTTAATAATAGATATGCGTGAGTACTGTTCTTGGACCAGAATATAAGAGCATGGCCTTTAATGTATAAATTTAAATTAAATTGTAATCATAAACTCTCTGTTACACAAAGATGATTTCCTAAAACAACTGGTTTTCTAATACACTAGTCCACATTCTAACAAATTGCAAATATGGCCAGAGACAAAAACTGTACTGTCCAAGAGCTATTATCTGTTTAATTTGGTCTCCTAGATTAATTACAACTACCTCAAGATTGGAGAGGAGTTTAGCAGGTGTTCATCCTCCCTAGCAATTAATTGAGAGTTATTTGTTCTTTTTATACCTCTTCCACGGACCACATGGTACCAGGTGGGTAAGGAGTCCTCTGACAACTTATTGAGAAAGCTTAGACAGACAGCTGGTCTTTATCGGTCACACTTTCCTGCGCAATTTTCAGTGTTCCAAAGTATGGCTTCCCAGGCCCTCAATGACATGGGCTATGCTGAGAAATTGGAAGAATCTTGAGCAATACTGAATAAGGCCTTTTTCAATTATGAGACTACATTTCCCAAATAAGTCATGAATGTCCTGAATGACTGGTGAGAGATATTAATGAATATTATTGTGATTTTTATCATCCTCATTACTACCTAATCTTGCCTCAGTAATACATAAGCTCCCATTTTCCAATCCATCAGATAAAAACTAAAAATCAAGAATTCCAGACAGAAGTGTGAGCGTTCATTGCACACTCCATTCACATGCACCCTACATCTATGGAACTTGTACCCTATACAAGCCAGCCTCACCACATACTCGTGGCACAACTCTGTTTCCTTAAACTTGGCTTCCACACTTTGTTGTTGTACTTTGGAACACACCAGTATTTTTTATTGCAATGCTGCTGCAAGGACGTGTGTAGATACAGTTACCCTGCACGTGGACTGGACCAGGGTGCATCTCGAATCCTTGCTTGCTCTCTTAGCACTCATTCACAGCGCCTACTGAGATACTTATAATATCTCTGTCTTGTCTTGCACGTCAGTGGCACCCTAAAGGCACAGGACTTTGACTTAACCTTGCAATTTAACACAAACACAAAGCCATACAGCTCTTCATGCTTGTCAGCAGTTTTCAGTCAAGTGCGTATATATGTTACTCTTTGGCACAGTGCCATGGCAATCTCACAATTACACTATGTAGTAGCCACCAATGTGGTCAAACACGATGTGTGCTGCAAACAGATGTTCGTGTCTCAAAGTCTAAGAGTAGTCGCCCTCTGTCAAGGGAGACAACCTTCAGTTAGTGACAGCTGGCACAATACATCAATAAAGCATTCACTATCAATCCAAGAGTTGAGGCACAGTCAATCAGCCACTTGGGGAAATCAGTCAGGGTCGAAATTTGCCTATCTTGGCTCTTCCTGCCCGACTGTGGGATGCCTTCTTGTGCAATGTGAAAGAAAGGGGGGTTTGATTGAGAATTAAAGTGATGGCATCGGTGCCAGTGCTAGTGCAGGTGTGCAAAGGTAGTGAGACGTCCCCAGTAAGTGACGAGGAGACGTAGAGGCCATGCAAAGTCAGTGGTGTATGGGTATGGGGTGAGTAAGAGCAGTTGATGGAATTTTGCATGTTATTGTGACAGTGAGGGTACAGCATGAGCCTTGATGGGAGGTTGATATAGAGCCAAAGATATAGTGAGTGAGTGGTAGCAGAGGTGATAGTGGCACTTACCATGGCGGAGTAGAAGTGGTCACGAGGCATTGCTGTGTAATCCCCCAGTTGATTGAGACTGTACTGATGCAAGTGACCATCTCAGGCCAGGCTGACAAAAGTTTGCTCTTGTGGCCTCCTCTGGTCCTGGGGGAAACAGATGGCTCTCCTCTGCACCATCCTGTCTACCAGGGCCTCCAGATTTCTGTCTGCAAAGCGGCAAGCCACTTTCCCCTTTTCAGTCATATCCAGGAGAAATGTCTTAAACAATACAAGGTATCTCTGGACTATCAGCACTTGACCAGATGCACAAATGCCCTTTCAAGATTACATCTGTGCCAAGGAGTTTGTGACGTCCTGGTGTTGGGAAGTACCTCTAGCTTTGGTGAGTGCAAGAATCAGACTAGAATTGCATGAGGGGGACACTGTAGGGTAGTAGGTAGTTAATGAGGCTAGTTTGAAATATCATGGGAGAAAACAAGCCAGGTTTCGTGGAGAGGCACTGTCCAGGAAACTTAATGAAAATGTCAGAGTCAGAATATTCAGTTCTATTTTACCAATCCAGTTGAGGACACCGGTCAAGATTGGTTACTCAAGTTTGTGTGTACAGTCATATCATGTGCACAGAGTGGGTTGAAATGCTCATTAAAGTGTAGTATCTAAACAATGATGTGTCAGTTGGCTCAATGACATTAAAAAAGATCATTAGGTTATAGTCCAACAGGCGTATTTGAAATCACAAACTTTCGGAGTGCTGCTCCTTTGTCACTTCGCCTGATGGAGCACTGCTCCATCAGGCGAATGGTGACTTCTGACCTTGTCCACTCCAGTCCAACACCAGCACCTCCACATCATGGTTTAAAAAGATGAAAAGTAATTAGACAAATTTCCATTTGTCTTTGTTTAATTCAAGATTTTCTATAGCAATTGGAAGAAGGAAAGTGCCTCATGAATGTCGACATCCAATGTGTTAAATTGCATGTCTAGTTTCACAAAGTGGTTAGTTTACTCTAGTAAGCACTATGAAAAGACTCAGTTGCAGCTATTAAGATCTACAGGGATCCGAATGCTATTGTGCTTAATACAGTTCCAAAGTACTTTTCATTGTGAAGATGTCTTCTTTCTATTGTTTATTTTCCTTTTAAATCCTAATTAAGCTTCCAGTTTATTTTGCTTTGAATGAAGAAATAGTTACATGAAGTGCAGAAGTAGTAGCCAAATGAACCAGCAGGTCAAGTATTGTGAAGGGTTTGTTAGGAGCTAGCAGTTGGCAATGGGCTGTTATTGGTCAATATTCACTTTTGCGGATCTCTTGCATGAGTAAGGCATCAGGAATTGCGACTCTTGAGGCTGACTATTGTCGACCTGTGCATCTTCTCCCAACAGGATGTTACCAGCTGGCATGGATGGCTGTTCTTTGCCTGTGGTTGTCAAAGTCACATATGTTTTAAACTTCGCTTTTGCTTTAAGTTGCTTCCAGCCTGCTATGAAAGACATTACTCATACTTCCCATTTTAAAATACACCCTGTATCAAACAAACCTCAATGTCTTCTTTGCCAGCTTCAATCAATATATTATCTTTGCCCTGGACTCCAACATTCAAACTGACAGAAATTCTCTCATTCACTGATCATCATAGACTGGTCTGACTTAATAATCAAGGCACCAGAAGACCAAGCTACAGGTTTTGTTAATAGGAAGAGAGATTATCTAATTAATATTTAGCTAGTCTGTTATCATTGCACAAGGAACACAAATTTTCTCAGCGAAGCAGACAGATGCCACATCACTTTCATTCTGTAAGTATCAAAAATTCCACCCTTCTGAAAACTCAAAAGGATGGCTGCTAGGTGACACTTCTACAGTATGCACACTATGATGATACCACTTTATAATCCAGTGACAGATAGTTCAGATACAAATACTAACTACCAACATTATAAAATACAACTGAGCAACTGAAGCAAAGGTTCATGTGCCTGTACAGGTCATGTGGTTCTCCACAATATGTCCCAAACCAAGTTTGTTGGATAATTATAAGGCACTACATTTTGAACAACACGGTATTTCAGAGAAGATGGTGGTTGCAGGAGGCAGAATAACAAGGACATTCATTTACTGACAAAACATCTGACAAAGGGGGTGAGGGTAAAGTAGAAGGTGCACACAACATATTGCAAACAACCAGTAAAACATGTTTCTGATTTGCTGTTAACTTCAACAAGATTTACAAAAACACTCTACATTGCAATCCTTCTTGCATCCATTATCAATCCCTTACTTCTGCACTAAAAAAAAGTGAAATCATTCTAAAATATTTATATCAATAATTTACTGACAATGCAGACTTAGAAGCAACAATGGTAAAATACTGCAGACCAAACTTCAAACATGATAAACACTGCTTGACCTAATCAAAACATCATCTTTTTAAAAATGTATTCCTCTTTTAGGTATCTGTACATAGTGCTCTTCTTGAAACCATGTTGTTGCTGCCATATGTACTAACATTTGTCTGGCACAAATGTTACTTGTCACTTGAGCCTAAGTCTAGATATTGTCCAGGTCTTATAGCAATTGGACACACACTGCTTCAGTATCTGAGAGGTTGTGAATGGCGCTGAACATTGTGCAATCATCAGCGATCATCCCCACTCTTAACCTTAGGATGGAGGAAAGCTCATTGACGAAGCAGCTGAGGACGATATTACCCTGAGGAACTCCTGCGAAGATGTCCTCGAAGTGAAATGGCTGATTTATAACAACCATAATCATTTTCCTTTTCAACAGGTATGATTCCAACCAGCGTATTCTCCCTGACTCCCATTGACTTCAGTTTTGCTCCAATTTTGCAAACGTTACCTTAATGTCAAGGGCAGTCAGTCTTTCTTCACCTCTGGAATTCAGCACCTTAGATCATGTTTGAAGCAAGGCTTCATGAGGTCAGAAGCTGGCAGAACCCAAATTGGCATTAGTGAGCCAATTATTGCTGAGCAGGCATTGCTTGATAGAAATGTAGATGTCACCTTCCATTAATTGAAAATAAACTGATCATGTTGAATTTGTCCTGCTTTTTGTGTGCAGGACATACCTGGGTAATTTTCCACATTGTCAGGTAGATACCAATGTTGTAGCTGCAAGTTCTGAAGCACATGCCTTCAGTAATATTGCCTGAATGCTATTCGGGCCCACAGCCTTTGCAGTATCCAGTGCACCCTACTGGAGGACAAGCTGAGTTCAAGCTACCACAGAAAGCAATCGAGGCCAAAATATTGTGTGGTTTCAAGGAGTTGGAAAGGGATCAAAGGGATCAAAGGAGATGGGCGAAAAGCAGGAGCAGGCTACTGAGGGGGATAATCAGCTATGGTCATAATGAATTGTTGAAGTAAGATAGAAGCGCCAAATGGCCTACTCTTACTCCTATTTTCTGTCTTTTGATAACATGTGGAATGAACTGAATTGGCTGAAGACTGGCAGCTGTGATGTTGAGGACCTCTGGAGGAGGCCAAGATAGGGTCAACCATTTTGCATTTCTGGCTGAAAACTGTTGTGAATTCTTCAGCCTCGCCTTTTGTACTGATGCTGTGTTCCTCTATCATTGAGGATGGGATACTTGTGGAGTCTCCTTCTTCAGTTAGTTGTTTAACTACCTGCAACCATTTGCAATTGGATGTGGCAGGGTTGCCTATCACAGGTAGCAGAATGGCTTAGCTCTGTCTATCATTTGTTGCCTTATGCCATTTAACAATCAAGTAGCCTTGTCCTGCAGTTTCACCAAGTTGACACCTCATATTTGTGTGTGCCTGGTACATGCCCTCTACACTGAACAAAGGTTATTCCACTGGCTTAATGGTAATGGTAGAGTGGGAGATATGCCTTCAGCATGTTTTGGAGGATGATTTTTCCAGTGCTGCTGGTCCACGGCAAGTCACAAGTGCCCAGTTTGATTTGCTAGGTCTATTTGAAGTCTGTTTCATTTAGCTTGGTGCTAATGCCAAACAACATTGAGAAGGGTATTCTCAATGTGAAGATGGGATTTTGTCTTCACAAGGACTGTATGATGGCCACTTACCAATTTTATCATGCACCTGTGGCAGGCAGATTAGTGAGGAATGACATCAAGAATGTTTTTCCCTCACCACCTGCTGCAGACCCAGCCCAGGAAGAATATCCTTTAGAACTTGACTGGCTCCATCAGTAGTGCTGCTGAAGAACCATACTTGGTGGTGGACATTAAAATTCCCCATCCAGAGGTAAGTCTGCATCCTTGCCACCCTCAGTGCTTCTTCCAATGAATGTTCAGCATGGAGGAGCTCTGATTCATCAGCTGAGGTAGTACATGGTAATCAGCGAGACTTTTCCTTGTCCATGTTTGACCTAGCATCATGAAATCCCATGGTGGCGAGAGTCAATGTTACGGTCTCCCAGGGAAACTCGTTCTCGATTGTATACCATCTAGGAATTCCCAGAAGCATGGCACTCATCCACAAACTCCATCAACAAACACATAGACCTGGACCCAATATACCGGCCACTACAGCGGACAGCTGAAACTGACAACCGGAAGTGGCAGGGACAGGCCACTATAAATGCCGGAGGAAACACCACAGAAGCGCTTCACAGGAGGCTCCCAAGCACTGAGGATGTCACCTCGACAGGGGACGAAACGTTTGCAACAAAACTTCCAGCTCGGCGAACAGAACCACAGCAAGAATATAGAATTGATCTATTTATAACTGTACATGAAAATCAAACTGGCAGAACTCAGAACTTTATACAACTTTTTGAAAAAAACAAAAAAAGACTGCAGCTGTCAAAAGGTTACCCTTAATAGAGACATTATTTTATGCAATGCATTAGACTTCCTCCAAGCGTATTCACTAATGGGAATGCAGAATACCACTTAAAAGAAATAAAAGACAGATAAAGCAAACCTATCTGAAAGCAACAATCATTCTGAGATGTTGCATTGGAAAGAGTTAAATAAAGTATTCTAATTTTAGCAGGCTAATTCAATCTAATGCACTCCACAGCAAGTATACTAGTAGGCAACAATTATTATGCCAAATATTTTATCGTTGACCAGCAGGAAACAGAATGTGGCAGCATTATTTTACATCAAGTGTATCAATCAAACATAGTACAAAGAAAAAAAAGCACAGGAACAGGCCCTTCAGCCCTCCAAACCTGTACTGACATATTTTGCCCTTCTGTGCTAAAACTATCTTCACTTACAGGATCCATATATCTCTAGTTCCTTCCTATTCATGTATTCGTCAAAGTCCTTCTTGAATGCTGCTATTGTGTCTGCTTCCACCACCTCCTCCTGTAGGATGTTCCAGGCACTCCCCACCCTTTGTGTTAAAGATTTGCCTCGCAGATCTCTTTTAAACTTCCTCCCCCCAACACCACACTTTGACCCTGTGTACCCTAGTAATTGACCCCTCCACCCTGGTAAAAAGCATCATACTTTCTACTCAATCCATGCCATTCACAACTTTAAAAAGTTCTACCAGGTTGTCTCTCAACCTCCTGCATTCCAGTGAAAACAAACACAGTTTACCCAATCTTTCTACATAGCTAAAACTCTTATATAAGATAACATCCTGGTAGACCTTTTCTATACCCTCTCCAAAGTATCTGCATACTTCTGATGGTGTGGTGATCAGAACTGTATGCAATTATCCAAGTGTGGCCTAACTGAAGTTCTACAAAGCTGCAGCGTAACTTGTCTGTTCTTATACTCAATGCACCTTCCAATAAAGGCAAGCACGTCAAAGGCCTTTTTACAACCTTACCTACCTGCACTGCCACCATCAGTGATCTGTGGATCTGCGCCCCCAATCCCTCTGCATATCAACACTCCTAAGGGTTCTGCCATTCACTGTATAATTTCCACCTGTACTCAACCTTCCAAAATACATTACCTCACAATTGGCCGGATTAAATTCCATCTGCCATTTTTCTGCCCATGCCTCCAATTGATCTATATCCTATAATATCCTCTGACAATCCTCCTCACTATCTGCAACTCCACCAATCTTGGTATCGTTCACAGACTTACTAATTAGGCTAACTATGTTTTCCTCCAAATCATTTATGTAAATCACAAACAGCAGAGGTCCCAGTACTGACCCCTATGGAAGACAACAAGTCACAACCCTCCATTCTGAAAAGCATTCTTGGACCGCTACCCTCTGTCTCCATGACTAAGTTAGTTCTGTATCCATCTTGCCAGCTCACCCCAATATTTTGTGACTTCACCTTTTGTACCAGTTTGCATGAGGGATCTTGTCAAAGGCTTTACTGAAGTTCATGTAGACAACATCAACCGCTTTTCCCTCATCAATCATCTTTCTCAACCCCTCAAAAACTCAATTAAGTTGGCGAGGCATGACCTCCCCCACACACAACCATGCTGTCTATCGCTAATTAGTCCATCTACTTCTAAATGCATATTGATCTTGTCCCTAAGAATCTTTTCCAAAAATGTCCCTACTACCAATGTGAGGCTCATAGGCCTACAATTTCTTGGATTGTCCCTGCTTCCCTTCTTAAACAATGGGACAACATTGGCTATTCTCCAGACCTCACCTGTGGCCAAAGAGGATACAAAGATGTCTGTCAATTCCACAACAATTTGCTTTCTTGCCTCCCTCATTGTTCTGGGATGGATCCCTTCAGGACCCAGGGATTTACCTACCTTAATACTTTTTAAGATACATAACACCTCTTCCTTTTTAACAGCATAATGAAAATACAAAGAGCTGTGCTTAGCTGTACTCACCCCAAGTCCACCACAGGGTAGCAGTGCATACATCTTCTGTGTAATAGGCCCTAAAGAAACATGTCAAAAGATTCCCCTTCAGATGATGGTGAAAGGCTGATATCATTTTTATTTCTTAGAATGTAATAGAAAATCCTTGATAATACATAGTTAACTACTATTTGGGTATATTCAAATTAAAATATTCAATATTCATCATCCATACAACTCAATTTTCTAAGTTAATTAAATCAACCGAACATTTTTAGCTTACATAATGCATCATATAGTAATGTAATTCCTCCAAATCAGCAAACAAATGCCATATGGAAACAGAATTGTAACATCAGTTAAAAGACTGACTTATAAGAATTTGCTGCTTCTTTGATTTCTTTGCATTTAAATTAGAATATGCAGCAGCTACTTACCTAGCAACTTCTTACTGTCCAGCTTCTGTCTGTTCAGAGGGCTGGTGCCATATAACAATGTGTGGTGTTCTGAATGCACTGTTTGAATTTCATCCAAAGTCGCTTTTCTACCCCGGATTCGCTGCAAAAGTACAAAAATATTCACTCTGTGAGGACTGCAGCAGCATTTCTCCACCAGAATGAAAACAGTCTGCAGAATTAGTCTTAAGTAATTTATCCTATAAATGCATTTACCTTAATTAAGGTTAGATTAGATTACTTACAGTGTGGAAACAGGCCCTTCGGCCCAACAAGTCCACACCGACCCGCCGAAGCGTATACCACCCAGACCCATACTCCTACACTTACCGCTTCACCTAACACTACGGACAATTTAGCATGTTCAATTCACCTAACCTGCACATTTTTGGATTGTGGGAGGAAACCGGAGCACCCGGAGGAAACCCACGCAGACACGGGGAGAATGTGCAAACTCCACACAGAGAGTCGCCTGAGGCGGGAATTGAACCCGGGTCTCTGGCACTATGAGGCAGCAGTGCTAACCACTGTGCCACCGTGCCGCCCACGATGCGATTAATGCGATTCTAATCCTCGATTTACAGAATATGCACCATTGCAAACTAAATGTATTTTTGTACACAAGAGAACATGTGAAGAATTAGATGCTGTTTGAAACATACAGTACTCAAAGGATTAATTATTTAGAAGACAAACATTGGAAATTTCCTCACAGGGAAACCATAGTAATGAATATACTAATGCAGTCTCTGTGCTAACCCAATTTCCCAAAAATAATAGATTAAGAGATATATTCATAAATATGTAAAAATTACAGGTACATGCAGCATAAACATTTGAAACTCTGTTGATTACTTGCTAGCACATAGAGGTTCCCTATAATAAATAAAGCGACTTTTACACTGATGTTAGAATTTCTGTATTCAGTTCCAACTTCATATTCAAGTGCGACTTAGTTGCGGTCTGCATCCAGTTTTTGCCCTCTAATTTTAAACATTAAAATCATATGACTCTCAAGTATGATCAAACTTTCCAAACTGTAAATGCCAAACCTATCTTTTCTGTACAGATAAATTTATTTTGTGACTGTTGAGAGATATTCTGTCATTCAGTTTTGAAGTGTAGAATAATATTAGTCAAGAGAGCTTAGTGCACAGTTAAGTTGATGCATTTAAGGCTAATTTGTTATAAATGGTCTGAGAACAGACCAACTGGTTTGTAGGAGAGAGAAATTCCTCCCCATTTAATAGGATTATAACCATTAACTTTCTCCACAGCATTTTACAACATAATACATACTATAATTCTCAATGAGGAAACTGAATTTGTATTGTACAATCATTACTTAATTCTAAGGAGATGACATGCTGTAAGCATAACTTTAATAATTCTAATTTGCGCAACAATGATTAACATAAAAGGATACAGCAGCTGAGCGGCAACAGTTGCAGAATAGAATACACAATTCATAGCAGAGTCAACCAAGCGTTTATTAAAAAAAACGAATCAAGGTCACATTGTTAGTCTTTGTTAATCTAAGAAAGTACAAAATAATAGCTATAAAACGTGTTGCTGATTTCACCTGCACATCAATTTGGTCTATCTCTACAAAACAATGCATTGTACTTCCCAATTCTTTTCAATAGTATTTTATCCAAGTTTTTGTTTGCACATGAAACAAATACATCATTGAGACATTAAGACATTGGTGAGTACAAATGCATCATATGAAAGTACAATCACAAATGTTTCTCTACCATGTATGCACTATTATCTGGACCACAGGTTTTGTTCAAAGAACGAATGAACAATTTAAGCAAAAAAAGGCCAGAAAATGTGTTATAACTGGAAATGTAATATATTGATAAAATAAACCAGAAGTAATTGTCCCACATTGAGCCCACGTTTTCATCAAATAGTATTTTTTCCACATAATCCAAAATCAGGCTAAGAATACAGTCATGTACAATACTGCTTTTCACTAGGCAGAGAAAGCAACAACTCCTAATTGTGTGTATGGGTTGTTCAGCGAAGGATTAAAACTTAACATCACCAGAAGCAGCAAACTCTTCGGTGTCAAGTGCACTAGATTTGTTTACATTATAGGTCTTCTAACACATTACAATGGCAAGAGGCCAAAATCTCAGTTGCAGAATTTTCGTTATCTACAAGAATGCTTTTCCATTTCCCATACATTCAAACAAATTGCTCAAAAGATTGCTATGTTTCTGTCAATTATACCAGTTTCCAAGGCAAATTTACCCTCTAGCATATGAACTGAGGATAAATTAAATTCTTCTTTAGGGATTTTAATCATGACCTTTACAAGGCATTATGAGCTTACTTGAAGTCCAAGACTGAGATGACAGGACATATTGTTCAAACTCTTTATGTAATATCCCGTTGTCCTTTTCTTTTTCAATTAATAGCAAAAGGACCAGTATTTTGTGACCCCTGTTGAATAGTCCCGACAGCACGTAGGACAGGGTCAAGTAGGTGCTCAGTTATTTTTGTTCTCTGACAGTTAATTTAAAATAAGAATCAAATCATGTTTAAAGTCCAAGTTTTGGAAGTGACAAAGATTTTGTCCAGTATTCTGAATCACCTATGATTCCAGAGAAACCAACTTACTGCCAATTTGAGACTTCCTGAGTTTTCTTGGAGCTATTCCAAGTTTTGATATAGTTACATATCAACTATGTGTGATAGAGTTGAAGCATGCAACTTTTCAGGTTCTGGGAAGGAGTTTCCAGTTGAATGGCATTGTCTGACATTAGTTTAGGAATGAAAACAAGATACAAGCGATCTTGAGATAAGAAACTATATTCAAGGATATTTTGCTACAGATTAGACTTCATCTTGCTTTATTCAATAATTCACTTTTAGATTAAAAAATATGTATGTGTGTAGTTTTGTGAATTTTGCATATCTGACTTGAATTTAGGGGTTTTCTGCAACTGGGTCCAACCTAATTTCCAATATGAAAGTACACAAAATTCTTGAAAGAATGCTGTAACCTTCCTGATCAATTGGCATACCTTGGGACCAAAGACAATCTAAAATCAGCAGACTAGTTTACACATGTGCTACAGAATTACTTTACAGACCTGCTAGGCACATTGATCAATAATAGTACCAGATTCATTTTTGGGAGGTTTGATGGTTCATAATCCAAATACAAACACTAGGACAAAATTCATTATTGATGTACCAGCACCAACCTTTTGCTTGGTCAAAACTATTTCTCATTACAAAAGATACAGAAGTTTTCAAATGCTTTGGATCTGGCAATATATAGAAACCTTAAAGAACTTTACAGTTTGGCTCTCATGTTTTACACACATTCTGTAGAGTTAATACAAATACTAAAGTGGCCAGTACTTAATAACTTGTTGAGAAGGAGCAGTTTGTTTTAAGAGGAGTAACTGTCAGCCCTTACAGAAAAGCTGCAAAGTTTATTTTTAAAAATTCACACGTCCAAAGTGAGTAGTTACTTTTCAAGCTATTGCAAAACACGATGGAGTAGACTTCTCAAAATGAGGTTTTGGATTTGGTATCAATGAGCTTTGCTGTTGCACTGTTCAGAGCTTTCCAGGTTTAATTTCATATTTCCAAATTAGTCAGTTTTGAGATTCTTGGCTGATAAGCAGGTCTTTCTATACAATTCATGATATAACTTTATAACAGGCTCTTTTTCCAACTGTATTCTATTGAACTTGTTATTACTTTAATGAATCTGCATACTTAAGATCCTAATTCAGGATTGATATATTCAAGAACATTTGAGAAAACTGAATATGGGAAAGCAACTTAAGTATTATTTTCACAATGCTTATTTCAAGATCCAGTATTTTGCAAATTTTTTGATCCACAGTCATCACTTTTCCTTTTCTCTTACCTCACACTTGTTAAGTAACCCTGTTTCCTGAAGCCTGGACCAGACACTCTGTATTCGCCCTGCATGTTCTGGATGGTTGTTAGTGTTCCCACAAGTGCACTGGTGCTTCAACATGAAAGTGTCATAGACTAAACCTAGATAGGAAATAAATTAACAGAAAGTAGCATACTAGAAAAATTTGGTACCTTAATAATTTTGTTTAGCAATACACCTTGAACCAGTTGATATGAGTCATACACTTTTACTTTTAATATGGACTTGCAGGTTCCATTTCATAATCAACTCGGAAGAAGTTCAAATACTTGTAATATATGATCTGCAAATTGTATATTTTCGGAATAAACCATTCTTTCATATTTTCCCCAGCATTAACAGGAATGACTCAGCACTAAGTTTGATTCTGAGCGAGAGCTTGGTGCAAGAGAAAATCCCCTCTATGTCTCCATAATAAATCCTACCATAAAGCATTCATTACCCCACTAATACAGCACATCAACTTCACATGTGTCCGTGCTCCTTCAGTGAACTGCACTCTTCAGTAATGAACAAGATACAATTTGAACTTATTGTGAATTTATATAGTGTCTTTAAAATAATAACACAATTAGTGGCATTTCAGAGGAACATTACTAAACAAAAATCATGAGCCACATTATAGGATTCTGACTGATAAAAATGAAGTTTGGAAATTAAGAAAATCTTTTCATATAGAAAACAAAAATCCTGGTGGCCTTTTTGCAAAATGGGAGAAAGCAAGCATAAGCTGTTGGGGTATGATTCTCCTTCCAGGTTTTTAACATCTGACGCATATAACCAATAAAAGAACGTAGTCAATATGCAGACACAAGTTACCTCCCTCCAAAAGGCAAAAGAAGCAATGGACTTGGATTTGCTTCCTACCAGAAGTAAAATCATAAATGTTTCTGTGAGATAAATTCTCGACAGTAGTTTTGTGCTTAAGGTTGGACTTCCAACTAACATTCTTAGGATGAAACGTACAAGGAAGACGACTTGTCAAATTCCATAATGCAGGGCTGAAATGAATAGATTTTTGAAAGCAATAGAAAAATGTATACTGGACTTCAACAAAACGCTTAAAGAATTGACAAGATGCAATTTGGGGAATTCTGGATCAGTACTAGAGTTTAAATTGCTGGAGAGTGCCAAGTCTATTGTATGGACAAGATACTGGTGTTGAATTCTCATGGAAGGAGACCCAGCTGAATCAAAAGCATGCCTCTTGAAAACTTGTTTTTGGGAAAACAGACATTTCTTTAAGCTTGTTTTTATTCTTTAACAAGATGAGGATGTCGCTGGCTAGACAGTATTTATTGCCCATCCCTAATTGCCCAGAGGGCAGTTGAAAGTCAATCACTTTGTTGTGGGTCTGGAGTCACATGTAGGCCAGACCAGGTTAAGGATAGCAGTTTTCTTTCCTTAGTGAACCAGATAGGTGTTTCCGACAATTGGCAATGGATTTATAGTAGTCGCTAGATCTTTAATTCCAGATATTTATTGAAATAAAATATCCCACCTGCCATGGTGGGATTCGAACCCAGGTCCCCAGAACATTATCTGGATCTCTGGATTAACAGTATAGTGATAATACCACTAGGCCATCGCCTACCTACATGGATGACACGTGGCTCAGTGGTTGGCACTGCTGTCTCACATAGCCAGGAACCTGGGTTCGATTCCAGCCTCCAGCAACGTCTATATGGAGTCTGTACATTCACCCAGTGTCTGTGTGGGTTTCCTCCCACTGTCCAAAGATGTGCAGGTTCGGTGAATTGACCATGCTAAATTGCCCATAGTGTTCAGGCATGTGTAAGTTAGGTGCATTAGTCAGGGGTAAATATACTGTAGTGGGAAGGTGTCTGGGTGGGTTACTCTTCAGAGGGTCGGTGTGGACTTGTTGGGCCAAAGGACCTGTTTCCACACTGTGAGGATTCAATGATTTTATGGAACAAGTAGATCATTCTGCAGAGATACCATAAAAGAAAGGACTCAATGAATGTCAGATTTTGAAATGTTCCAGATATTGGAAACAAGCTTTGATACAATGGAAAGATTAAAGACAGGCAGAATGAGGATTAAATTACCTTCAGCAAATCTGCCAACGCAGTAGAAAACAAAATTTGAACCAAAATAACAGGTGAATATGAATTCCAGAAATATCCAAAGAACAGATAATAGTTGCAACAGATGTGGTCCAAAGAATTATTATGCAGTGAACCACCAAAAATGAAGAGTTACAGTCTTCAAAATGACACCACAAAGAGAATTCTGAGGAACAGTATATGAACTATACAGAAGAGAGGAATGAGAATTGTGGAATTTGCAAAAAGCAAAGAAGGATGCCACGAAGTCAATTATAAGTCTTCCATTGGCACTCAACTTTAAGAAGTTAGTTGTTATGGATCTCAAATTTTGGAATATTCTACATTTTACAGATCTTGTGGCCAGATTTTGTCTGCTGCAATAAAACCTATTTGAGCAAAGAATCTGCCTTAGAAAAAATTATTAAGAACTGAACTTGAGACGCCAGCAACATGTCTAACTGATCATGAAGGGGAGTTTGGCAATGACACATTTAATGACATGTGGCGTGCGAAATAAGAATATCATGGACATGAACATTGCCATTTAATGTCATTTCAGCAATGGGCTCTCTGTGAAAAACGGTGACTATTGAAGTGTGATATGCAACTTTACCTGTTCAACCAGACTAAGTTCACAACTCTCTAGCATGGGTGCTACAAATGATACAAATAATTCACTCCAGGTGATTGAAGAATATATTCCGTAACAATTATTCTAACAGCAAAATCCTGAACTCCCTTCTGATCTCTGTGATAGTCACGGTGGTCTAGAATGTACCATGATTAGTTTTAATTTTCTTAAACATTTATATGTATTACATGCAGAGAGATGGGTTTCATGAAGTTTAAGGTTTGGAGAAAGTTCAGACTTCACTGAACTATTCTGAAAGGCCACTTTAACAGAGTTCCATTCAAAGACTTGGTATAACCACAAAAGATAGGGTTAAAATGAATAGAAGCATTCTGATAAGGTAATGTGTTGTCTTGTTAAGACAGTACATATCGAACATAGCAATTAAACTGCAGTGCATTCCCCATGATTCAATCAGAACCGATTGCAAAATCTCAGACTCTAAGGAGTTTATAAAAGGAAATGAGGCACCTTGTATACCAAATGATTGTGTTCTACGATGAACATCCATAAGAAAAGAAGACAGTGAATGAGAAGTTACGTATTAGTCAAAACACACATGACTTGGACATCCTGCTCAAAAGTCAAATAGTCATGGTGGGAAGAGATGAACTATGAAGTCTAGTGAATGGAATAGAGATACAACAATCATGGATGCGCTGGAAAAGCAACAGGAAGTCCATTTTCAATTGTGTTTTCAGGTCATTAAGTTATTCAGACTAAAAATATCACAAAATTTGTTTCAACATTGTTTGCTGCAGTATTTTACCTTCCCTGACCATTGGCATTTTGGCATGACTTTGACCTCTCTCACATAAGGCTACTCTCAACCTTCCGACCTACAGCCTCTCCCCATGCTATAGCTCTGCCTAAGATCTTCAGTAGAACAGTTACTAGAGCCAACGAGAGCCACAATAACTATTTGACAGCATTCACCACTCCCTTCCGCCATCAATCAGCCCTCTCTCTCCTTGAGAACACCTATATCAGCAAAGTCCAAATATTGGCTGAATTTTCAGGATGATGACTAAGAAGTCAGGTCCATGGACAGATTTAAAATACATTATTATTATTTAGGAAGCTGAGTTATTAAGTTATTCAGACTAAAAATATCACAAAATTTGTTTCAACATATGTTTCAACATATGTTAAAAATGTTTTTCCAGTCCCATGAAAGTGACTTTTTGTTCTCTTCAAGAGTCAGAAACTCATTTTTAAGCATAGGTTAAAACACATTTCCAAGGAATCATCTGACTTAAGCTAAATGACCAGATAACCTAAATTACCTGTTGATAATTACTGAGGGCGAATTAAAAGAAGCTGAAGGATGACCATGAAACCATTGGTTTTTCATGACAATCAATATCTGGTTGACTATAGTCCTTGAGGAAAATAATCTGCTATCTTTACTTGGTCTGGCTTGCATTTGACTCCAAAACCACAGCAATGCATTT
Organism: Chiloscyllium plagiosum; assembly: GCF_004010195.1. Taxonomy (NCBI): domain Eukaryota; kingdom Metazoa; phylum Chordata; class Chondrichthyes; order Orectolobiformes; family Hemiscylliidae; genus Chiloscyllium; species Chiloscyllium plagiosum. The sequence goes on from NC_057742.1 coordinate 19,694,595, forward strand.
GACTCTTACATGTCCTCTGAAATGGCCAAGCAAGCCAGTCACTGCCATTTGAAAGGCAACAAAGAATGTGCAATCAGCCCATGTGCCCTACCTGAATAGAAATAGCATTTACTATTTGAGTTTTTACTATCCAGAGACAGAGGGGCCAGACAACAGACACAAATTCAAGTTGAAAACAAAGTGCTGTTTAGCAAATTCAAATTAGTCAAAGTAACTGGAGGAAGATCTTGGTTTTTTCGTGTATGTGTGTGTGTGTGTGTGTGTGTGTGTGTGTGTGTCCGTGTGTGTGTGTCCAAGAGAGATGGAGAGAATCACATTTGTGAATGGACAGAAATTCATAAAAAGGAAATGTTTGTAACCCCATCAGAAATGAAAGAGTGAAAACAGGAATGATACTTCACTGGAGCTAAATACTTGCAAAGATATTGCAGAGTAAAAAAGTTGAATCTTTCTTTTTACGGTCTATGATAAGCCCTTTCCAAAATATGTTATACATCTTTGCTTTTCTTTCGAAGAAGAAATTTACTTTTTTTTTTATTTCCAGTACACTGGTAGCTTCTTGTGAATATGTTCAGTGATTGACCACCATTGTAACCAAGTTTCAAAATTAAAACATGGTCTATGAAGGCACGCTTCACTCTAGAATCCAACCTGACCTTAATACCATCAGCTGGGATCATAACAACTGATAGAATGGGATAGAAGTGTTTAAAGTTAGAACGTGCAATGTGAGAGAGTCCAGAAATGATTCAGAGACAACCACATTGCTGAGAGTCTGGAGTCACAAATAGGCCAGACTAGGTAAGGACAGCAGCTTCCTTCCCTAAAGGACATTACTGAATCACAAGGGCTTTATGCTCCAAAAAAATTTACGATGATTTCATGGTTATCATCAGACTCTTAATTCCAGAGTTTTATTGAATTCAAATTCCATCATCTGCCATGGCAGATTCGAACTTGGGCCCCCAAGAACATTATCTCGGTCTCTAAATTAACAGTCCAGTGATAATAGCAATATGCAATTGCCTCCCCATTGTTAGTGCAAAAGGGAGATTTTGCAGTGACAGCCCTGACAACAAATGTGGAAGCAGTAGCTGGGAAAGACCAGACAATGAAATAAAAACCATTGAAAAGACTCACCCATGATTTAGAAGCAGGAGTCCTCAAGACAATGACATTTTGGTAACTGCCAATAAACTTGAAGATAAACTAAGAAAGCCAGAACAATGGGAGTTTCATATTTGGAGAATTTAAAATTTATTATGAGATAACAGAAAGGTCAACCAAGTGGATTTGCACAAAAAATGTCCTTGCAGATTAGTTAGGTTACAAGAGTTTTGAAGAATGACTTACAGATGTTAGAATGGATTCTCCCACAACTGAAAATGTAATTTAAAGAGAAAAATTTAGTCATGTATGCAGACTATAGGCCACATTTCTGCAAGATAGTAACATTCAGAGTGGAGTACTTCTATTGACAGATGCAGAAGGAAAACTGCAAACTAAGCAAATGCATTGATGCTCTGAGAGATTCCTCAAAGATGTGGTATTTTGCTGTGAATGAGATCTGTTTTGCTGAAAGTTAAACTAGAGCTTTCAGGTATTTTCATGACCTATGTTGATGGTTCATTATGGGGTGGTACTCCAGAGATGAGAAATAAATACTCAATAAAGTGGGAAGAAAATTAATAAAGTAGGAGTAAAATTAAAAATTAGGAGTCAGCTAATTAACTTTTTAAATGTATTAGATTATATGTATTGAGCAAAGAAGGTCTGAAATATTGCTAAGTCAATAAACTAATTTAAAGAGCGTGATACCCCTATTCTGGTTAATTGTATTAAATGACGTTATATGTAAGGGAGTGGATAAAGAACAGAGCTTGAAAAAGCACAGCAGGTCAAGCAGCATCAGAGGAGGAAGGGAATCAAGGTTTCAGGTCGGAACCTTTCATCAGGACTTGCAATTATGAAACTTAATTGAATTTGTTAGTTGAATTGGTTATGCACTCAAATTAGATTTGATAATAGTTTTAATATGTTGCGCTTATACCCTAAAGTGGAGAATGTTGCAAGAGAAAGTAAATCATCAAAAAAGTTAAGCCTGGATAAATGTGTACTTAAGTTCCTGTTATAAAACAAAACATGTTTTTAATCAAACTGTTCAGAGATGTTATGACACATTGCTAGGACAGGTGGGACCTGGACCTCCTGGCCATACGATCACTGAGCCACAAGTTTTCATCTCAAGATGACTGAAAGAACAAGGTGGTAGTCATTTTTAACTCTGCTTCACATGCTAATCATCTTGATGGATATTCTCATCTTGCTGTTTGCATAATATTTCTGATGATTTAGAATGGGGAATGTTTTCTCTCTTAAGAGACTAAGAAAATTTAGAAAATAGGTATGCTAAAAGCACTCTGGATGCTTAAAACATTGGCTCTGATGGAGACAGCAGATACGGCTTCTACTTGTCAAATATTTTAAATAAAATTCTGCATAATGGGTATACTGAAGATAATATACCCACTGAATATTATGTAGATAATTGTTCAACGTAGGACAGTACAAATATACAAAGAAGAAAACTGAAAGAAGTTTTTAGACTGACCTTGCAAACTAGAAAAAGTGCTAAAGAAAAAGGAAATGCCTAAAATTAAATGGATGTTGCAAGTTATCAACTGTCAATTTTTTTTACCAAAAGAAATGCATGTTCAAAAAGGTGTTATGAGTTCTACAGGAAGGACGTGAAACAATGTAATGCATTGTGCAGAGTATAATTTGAATTTGTTTTGAATTTTTGGTTGTAAATATAAGAGGAGGGAGTCTTAATTTTTTAATTTTATTTTATTTTAACCTATTTTTCTAATCAGCCTGGTCAGAGCAATTATTACACACCTCTGGAGCAGGTGGGACTTGAACATGGGCCTCCTGTTCAGGTGTAGGAATACTATCACTGCACCTCAAAACCTTTGGAAGGAGACTTATTAATTATAGATTAATTGTATACAGATGGTGGCATTAACTGGGGATTCACTTGTGATCTCTATCAATAGGGTTCTTGTGAAACAGTGGTAGGGTCCTTAACTTTGGGCCAGAAGATCCAGGTTCAAGTCCCACCTGTTACAGAAGTGTATCATAACATGTCTGAACAGGATGATTAAAGGTAATTTATAAATAGGAACATACTGAAACTGTGGTGATGAGGAAATACATGTTTGTAATGTGTAACTTTGTACAAATAGGTTGATAAAAGTGTGTAAATATTGACTCCAGTCTCAACCTTTATCACCTAACTTTCTGGATTATAATTCTGAATGAGCAGACTCGGACAGAAAGAAATAAGAGGCTGCTACAACAGAAGTACAGTACTAATTTCTCAGAGACTGATTTGGAAATATGTTTATCTCTGGTTGGAGAAAAACTTTTCTAAGACAGACGTAGGACAGGCTATAGTTCAGCAGTTTTGAGACTTTTTCTTATTTAAATGATTTCAGCTTTATTTTATAATGTTCAATCTATTCATCAGCTTCCTCTTTCCTTGCAAGACTTCTGTAATTAGCTATTTAAGCTGATCAAACATACAAACCATTGCCCTGATTTAAATCAGCAGTCGGGTTTTTGCAATTCATGACAAGTTAGCCTTAAGAAAGTAGTAACTGCAGGAATGTCTGCCAAACCTGCACTGTTCATTCAATTCAATGTGGAGACATTGAATGAATGCAGAGTTTTCAAATTCAAGGTGCATTCTGTCAACCATCACTTGGTAATTCCCACCCCCTTAGTATCATTCTAATTCTTATCCCATTTAATCTTTTCAGCAAGAAATTCATGAAAACCATACTTTAGCAAAGGACAATCTTTCTGAAAATGCACCACTGCGTGTTTCGTCTCTCCCAAGAACTAGCATACATTTGGTTCACGTATGGTCAAATAACAACATAACCAAAAAACGGAAGTTACTGGAGACAGTGACAGAACAATAAACAGCATTTCAGAACAGCATTCCCAAATACTCTGCTCAGGTCAGAGAGGAGGACAACAGAAGCCCAACTATGTAAAGAAAATTGCTTGCTGCCCACGAGCAGTTTGGAACAAAAGAACAGGACTGGTCATTCAGTCCACCGAACCTGCTCCATCAGTTAATACAGTCATGTTTGACCAAATACTTCAGTCTTTTTACCCCCACACTATGCCCATACCCCTTTATTCCACTGATAATCAAAATTTAAATATACTCAACCACTGAGCTTCAGGGGTAGAAAATTCTAATGAATCCCCATCTTCTGACGAAAAGAAATTCTCAGCTCGATCCTAAATGGAATCCCCATTATTTTTAAATTGTGCTCTCCGGTTCTAGACTCCCCGACTAGGGAAAACATCTTGCCTGCATCTACCCCATTCATCCCTCTAAGTATTTTGTAGGTTACAATGGGATCACCTCTCATTCTTTGAAATTCTAGAGAATACAGGCCAAGTTTACCTAACCCCTCTTGCCCGAGAGTCCTGCCATTAAGGGGAGCAAGTCTGGTGCACCTCTGTTGCCTTCCTCTATGGCAATAACATCTTTCCTGACATAAAGAGATCAAAACTAGCCACAATATTCCAGGTGTGACCTAACCAAGCTCCTATATAATTGAACCAAGACTCCACTACTCCTGTACTTAAATCCTCTTGTTATATATTTAGTCTTCCTAACAGCTTGCTTCACCTGCATGTTAACCTTCAATGACTTATTGATAAGGACACGCAAAACCCTTTGCACATCTACACTTTCCAACCATTCACCATTCAAGAAATACTCTGCACATGCAGTTATCCCCATTTTTCCTTACATTTTAAAAACTTTTTTTCATCAGCTGTGTACAGGTCAGCATTTGTTCCCCTTCCCTAAATACCCTTTCACTGAGTGGCTTGCTAGGCCATTTCAGAGGATGGCTCAGTGCCAACCACATTACTGTGGGTGTAGATTACATGCACATCAGACTAGATAAGGATGGCAAATTTGCATCTCTAAAGGCCATCAGTGAATGAAATGGCTTTCCATGACAATCAATGACATCCTCATAGTCATCAGGTCCTGGTGGCAGAAGGTGCAGAGGCCAACAATGGCTGGAGAGAGAAGGGAAGTCCTGTCATTCACTACTCTTCAAATAGACTTATGAAGCAGACTCTTCACCTGTCCAGCTTAGTCATGACCTTGAATAAGCACCTCCCACACCACCTCATTTGGCAGGAGAATGGTGCAAACGTTCTCTAAAACAACTTTAACCAAGCAACTATCTGCCTGTATGATTCCTGACAGGTTGAAAGCGTTATATTTTTGCTGCAGAGGCAATGTGTACCACATGCATCTAAAGACTTGAGGACCTGAAAGATTCATCCCCTATGGCTCATGTGGTTCGTAACAATTTACAGCATTTCTCCACATCACAAAAGGTAAGCAATCCAGTAGCATAGCGAAAAGCTAGCAAAGTCACAAAGGTGTACATGTGTGTAAAATAAGTCTGCTCTAAATTGTTGCAAGAAAACACATGTTCCTATCTCTCATCTCGTCTGGCCCGAAATCTATTATCTTCTCCACCACCAACTCCCTTTACCCTCCTATTGATAGATGTACTTTCGATCTTCTTGGTCTGGATACATGGAAGTTTCTATCTAAATCTTTCAACATCTCTTTCTAAAGCTTCATTTTTTGGCTCAATATCAAAATTATTTGTGATTACCTGTCTGAAGAATTCCTTGGTAGGTTGTACTATATTAAAGGCAAAATGTTTTATATATACACATATACCCGCAAGTTTTTTAATAATATTTGATACAAGTTTTGAGAAGATTCGTAGTTCAGGTTGAGGTTCTAGATGTAGGTCTGCGCGCTAAGCTGGAAGGTTCATTTCCAGACATTTCGTCACCATATGAGGTAATGTCTTCAGCAGGCCTCCAGGCGAAGCACTGCTGATGATTTCTGCTTTCTATTTATATGTTTGGGTTTCTTTGGGTCAGTGATGTCATTTCCTGTGGTGATGTCATTTCAGAATCAGGATACATGAACATCAACTAGCCATAAAACAACATGACCCTCTCTCACTAGAATCCTTACATACGGCTGAGGAAAAACACCACTTTGACTGAGACAACACTTCCATCCTAGGACAAGCCAAACAGAGACACGCA
>NC_057742.1:19701268-19708169 GCF_004010195.1 Chiloscyllium plagiosum
ATCAACAAACACATCGAGTTAGACCCCATCTACTAACCCCAGTAGGGTGACGAAACGTCTGGAAATGAACTTTTCAGCTCAGCGAGCAAACTTACATCCAGAACTTGATACAATGGCTGTTTGATATTTAGTTCTCTTGTAAAACAACAGACGACAAAAAACAGGCTAAAGGTTATAATAAAATGATTTATTACAAGAGTAAAAAAGTTCACTTAAACTATAAAAAGATTGGGAGGGTTAGGCAGAACTTTGATAGGTTGATACTTAGACATAATGTTCCTCTATTCAGGTAAATAAGGCTGATTCTCACCTGTCTTTTAGGTGCTGCATTTCCTACAGAAATCAGCAGTTTTATCTACAGCTCATCTAGTGTCAGTCAGAATTTCGCTGCTCGTTGGATGCTGCCTGAATTGCTGTGCTCTTCCAGCACCACTGATCCAGAATCTACCATCATTCCTTTGTAAATGCTAATTACGAAGCACATAACAAGATAACACAATTGGTGAGGCAGTGTTGAATGTAGTCTACGTCATCTATCTGAACATAACATCAAAAGTTTGCTTTCAGTCTACCATGATTGTCAAAGACTTGAACGACACATTTGCCAGGCTGGGCCTGTGACAACTGGTAAGGGAATCAACAAGAGGGGGAAAAAAAAACGACTTGACAATATGCTCTCTGACCTACCAGTCACAGAAGAATCTGCCGTAATAGTCTTAGAGGGAGACAACACAGTACTGTATTTGATAAGACAAAGTTCTCTCTCCAGACTGAAGATATTCTCCATTTTGTTGGGTAGCACTAGCACAACCTCAGGACAGGTTCAGCAATTCAAAATTGGATGTCCACGTGACAGTGTGGGCAAACATCTGAATTTAACTCAACAATCTGTATCCTCATGACCTGGCATAACTCTCTACCTTTACCATCAAATCAGGAGACTAATCTTAGTCCAATGAGTGCAGGTAAGTATGCCACAAGCAGCACCAAGCATTCCTAAAAATGAAGTGCAGAACTGGTGAAGTGCAATTTAAGACTGCAGGGATGTTAAGTAGCAGAAGCAGCATGCTGCTAACTCAAGACTAAATGATCCCACAACCAATGGATCAGACAGAGTCATACAATCATAGAGACTTACACCATGGAAGCAGGCCCTTTGGTCCAACTAGTCCACACTGACCATATTCCCAAACTAAACTAGCCTCAGTCGCCTGCGTTTGGCCCCTATCCCTCCAAACCTTTACTATTCACGTACTTTTCCAAATGCATTTTAAATGTTGTTACTGTACTTCTATCCAACACTTCCTCTGGCAGTTCATTCCACACATGAACCACTCAAATCTTGCCACAGTCATGGAAGATGGTGGATATTAAACAACAAAACAGGGAAAGAAGCCAAAAAACTTCCCCATTTTCAAAGATGGGAGAACCAGAAACATCTATGCAAAATTCGAGTCTCAAGCATTTGCAACTATTTTGAGTGGATGATCCATCACAGTCTCCCTCCCAAGATTTCTGGCAATACAAATGTCTATCTTCAGCCAATCTGAATCACAACATATGATATAAAGAAGCAGGTCAAGGCACTGCATATAACATTAGCGATAGGCAACAACTGTTAAACTGAAGAGGTGCTCCAGAACAAGCCGTGCCCAAGTACAGGACATCTACAAAACTAGCAAGTACCTAAACACTATAGAAAAATGCTGAGAATATCCATTCCATAAAATGAGGACCAACTCAGATCAGCTAATGACTCCTAATCATTAATAAAGTGATCGAAGGGCTTGTAACAGACTATATCATTGACAGCAATAATGTGTTCAATGATGCTCAGACTGCATTCCACAAGGTCCATTCGATTTCAGACATCATCACATTGCCAGAAGATCAGAATTCCAGCAGCAAGGTGTAAGTAATTATTCTTGATATCAATGAGCCCTGGCAAAACTGAAGTCAATTGAATCAGGGGGAAATCAAACCATTCCACTGGTCATAGACTTAGCTAGCACAAAGGAAAATGATTATGCTTTTAGAAGCCAGGAGATTGCAGCAGGAGTTTGCCAGGGTAACGTCCTAAGCCCGATCCTCATTAGCTGCTTCATCAAAGACCCTCCCCTCCATCATAAGGTCAGAAATAGGGTTATTTGCTAATAATTGCAGTGTTCAGTTTCATCCACAATTCCTCAGATTCTGAAACATTCCATGCACCCATGTTGTCCAAGACTTGTCACATTCAGGCTTGGGTTAATAAATATCAAGTCACATTTGCACCACACACCATCAAGCAAAGACCATCTCCAATAACAGAAAATCTAACCATTTCTTCTTGACGTTCAATGCCATAGGCAATCTCTCATCCATCAACAGTATCAGTTTACTATTGGCTAGAAACTTAACTGGAGCCACAATCACTATGACTAAAAAAGAAACTTAGATACTTTGTAGTTCTGCAGTGAATAATGTCTCTCCCACTTCCCCAAAATCTGTCTGTCAATTATGAGATCCAAGTGTGATGGAATATTCTCCACCTGCTAGCTGAGCACAGTTCCAACAGCACTCAGGAAGCTTAATATCACTTATGACAAAGCGGTCTGCTTTATCAGGACACCCTCCGTCACATTAAACATTTACCCCCACGACCAATAGCAGACAGTGGCAGAAGTGCGCACCATCTCTAAAATGCACTGTAATAATTGACCAAAGCTCCCCTGACAGCACTTGCAAATCTGCAAACTCTACCCCAGAATGACAAAGTTAGCAGGCACTTTGGAATACAAGCATCTGCAAGTTTTCCTCCAAGTCACACACTATTCTGACTTGAAAACATATAATTGTTCCTTCAGTGTGCAGAGTCATGATCTTGGAAAATCTTTCTCAACAGTCCCACAGTGTGCATTTTCACTGATGAATTCCAGCATTTCAAGGTGGTGATTCATCATTATCTTCTCAAGGACATTTTTGGATGTGCAGCAAATGTTGGCCATGCCAATGAAGCTCAAATTGCATGAACAAATAAATAGGAAACATTACTTACTCATTCTTATCCTTGATTTAAATGTGCCATGCTGCACAGGAGATCTCATAAAGAGATATGAGCAATGGGAGTGGCAGGTATCTCAAAACTTTGTAACCATTCTAAAAAGCTTTTTAAGTACAGCATAAAATCCAGACTGATGAGCTTTAAAAGCAACATGGAGCTCTGCCTGCTATTTCAAATGGCATGCACATTCAGGAACAAAAGCTTAGATTTATTAAAATATGGTTGTGAACATGTGGTACACATAATGCCATATGAGTGCAATCAATAACTCCCCACAGTCCTAATGAATATGGATAATTATGAAAAAGAAATTGAGTCCACTCAGTTATTTGTGTAGCAGCATCACAAAACTGCATAAATTGAAAAGCACCATCAAAGGGGGCATTGGTGGCTTGCCTTATAGAGAATTGCACTGGAATTAGCTAATCAGGCACAGGGTTATTCCAGCTATAGTTACAGAGATGTACAGCATGGAAAGACCCTTTGGTCCAACTTGTCCATGCCGAGCAGATATCCTAAACAAATCCAGTCCCATTTGCCAGCACTTGGTTCAAATGCCTCTAAACTGTTCCTATTCATATACCCAACCAGATGCCATTCAAATGTTGCAATTGTACCAGCCTCCACCACTTCCTCTGGCAGCTCATTCCATACACGGACCACCCTCTGTACAAAGTTGTTGCCCCTTAGGTCCCTTTTAAATCTTTCCCCTCTCACCCTACATTTATGCCCCCTAGTTCAGGACATCCTCACCCCAAGAAAAATATCTTGTCTATTTATCCTATCCATGCCTCTCATGATATTATAAACTTCTATGAGATCACCCCTCAGCCTCTGACGTCCCAGGGAAAACAGCTCCAGCCTAGTCAGCCTCTCCCTATAGCTCAAACCCTCCAACCCTGTCAACATCCTTGTAAATCTTTTCTTAACTCTTTCAAGTTTCATAGCATCCTTCCTATAGGAGGGATAACAGAATTGCACACAATATTCCAAAAGTGGCCTAAGTGATGTCCTGTACAGCTGTAACATGACCTCCCGACTCCTACATTCAATGCTCTGTCCAATAAAGGAAAGCCTTCATCACCATGCTATCTGCAACTCCACTTTCAAGGAACTATGAACCTGCACTCCAAGGTCTCTTTGTTCAACAATATTCCCCAGGACCTTACTATTAAGTGTATAAACCTTGCCTTGATTTGTCTTTCCAAAATGCAGCACCTCCCATTTATCTAAATTAAATTCCATCTGCCACTCCTCAGCTCATTGGCCCATCTGATCAAGATCCCGTCGTACTCTGAGGTAACCTTCTTCGCTGTCCACTACACCTCCAATTTTGGTGTCATTTGCAAACTTACTAACTATACCTCCTATATTTACATCCAAATCATTTCTGAGAATGTGGTCATATTTGCTGTCACAGTAATATATGTGTGTGTTCTGGATCTTGATTGCAAATCTGATTGCAGCAACAACAACTAGGATTTCTTTGACGCTTTCAATGAAGTACAGCCACATAAGACATACCTTCTCAAAATGCCTTAGACATTCCTGAATCTAAACACTGTAGGATGATAGTGCTGAGTTAATCTGTTCTCCTCTGGTGCTGAATATTCTAGTTTGCATCAAATCTTCTTGCAACCACACAGAAGGATTGAGCGAATGGAAAGAGTAGGCCATTCAGCCCCTCTAGCTTACTCCACTTTTCTAGATCATGTCTGATCATCTATCTTCATGTCATAAACCCACACCAAATTCCTTGATATCAATAGTAACTAAGCATTAATCAATTGTGGTACTGATCTTTCTCAATGACAGAGCTTCCACAGCCTTTGAGGGAAGAAAATTCCAAAGATTTACAGTTTTAAGTAAATAAATCCCTATTCGTTTGTCATAAATGATTTTTACTTTATTCAGAGATACCCCTACAGCCAGTGGAAACATCCTTTCTGTACCTACCCTTTAGATGTATTGTAAGTTTTAACGAGATCACCTCTCATTCTTCGCATGCAGGCACAATCTCCTAGATCGCTCTTCATAAGATAGTCCCTCTATATAGGAATCAATTTGGCAAACCTCTAAGCATTCTCCCTATATGGCAAATAAATCCTTTCTTCAGCAAGGGGACCAGAACTGTTCACAATATACAGGGTGAAGTCTCACTAGTGTTCTACACAATTGAAGGAAGACTTCTATGCTCACGTACTTAAATTCTTTTGCAATAAAGGCTAGCATACCATTCACTTTCTGAATTGTTTGCAGCACCTGCATGTTAGTTTTCAGCGATGTATGAACTATTAGACTAAGATCCCTTTGGGCATCAATACTTTTCAATCTCTCAATAAAGAAATACTTTGTCTCTCCATTCTTCCTACCAATGTAGATATCTCCTATTTATCTATATTATGTGCCATGTGACGTTTTCCTGCCCACTCACTTAGCCTGTAAATCCTCTGAAAGCTACTTTACACCTTGCTTACAATTCATATTCCCAAGATTTGTATCATCTACAAATACCAGAATATTACAATTGGTCCCCATATCCAAATCACTTATATAGATTGTGAACAGCTGGGGTCAAAGCATTGACCCTTGCAGTAACCATGGGTCACAGTCTGTGAACTTGAGCATTTACACCTAATATAGTTTCTGCCTGTTAACTAATCCTCAATCCAGAAGACCATGACACCATGGGAATTAGTATTCAGCTCTTCCAGCCTGCTCTGTTATTCAGTAGATTCATGGCTGATCCAACATTCCTCACATCCACTTGCCTGCATTTTTCCTGTAATCCTTGCTTCCCTGAATATCCAAGAATCCATCTATCTTAGCCTTAAATTTACATAAGGGCTCTACCCTCACACTAACTGTGGCAAGGAGTTCCAAAGACACTCAACTCTCAGAGATGAAATTCCTTTACGTCTCAGTCTTAATTTGGTGCCCCTCTTTTCTGAGACCATGCCCTCTGGTTCTAGACTCTCCCATGAGTGGAAAAATCATGTCAGCATTTACCCTATGAAGCCCTTTAAAGAATCCTATATGTTTCAATGAGATCGCATCTCATGCTTATGAATTCCAGTGAGGAGCATCCCAAATTGTTTAGACAATCCCTCCATGTCAGGGATCACCTTACTGAACCTTCTCTGAACTTACTCCAGTGAAATAATATCTTTCCTTAAATAAGGGGACCATGCTCACAATTCATGAGTAGCCTGCACAATTGTAGTAAGACCTCCCTATTCTTATATTCTAACCCTCTTGAAGTAAAGGCTTACATTCTATAAGCCTTCCTGATTACCTGCTGCATTTCATGTACAAGCACCCCAAATTAGTGTTGTAACCTTCTGCAGTTTTTCTCCATTAAATAATATCGTTCTTTTGGAGGAACAAATTACTGCAGAATTTGGAATCTGTACTGAAAACAACAAATGCTGGAGTTCAGAGTGGGTCAGACAGCATCCATGGAGAGACAGCAAGGTAACGTTTTGAGTCTAGATGACTTCATCACAGCTGAAGTCAAGTGTGGAGGGGACAGCATTTATGCTATAGTTCAGGTGAACTGGGGATGGAGGTAAAGAATATCAGATGCTGATAGAGAAAAGATAAAGGTAGATAAATCCCCAGGACCTGAGAACTCTGTGGGAAGCTAGAGAAGTGATTGCTGGGCCTCTTGCTGAGATATTTGTATTATCAATAGTCACAGGTGAGGTGCCGGAAGACTGGAGGTTGGCAAACGTGGTGCCACTGTTTAAGAATGGCGGTAAAGATAAGCCAGGGAACTATAGACCGGTGAGCCTGACCTCAGTGGTGGGCAAGTTGTTGGAGGGAATCCTGAGGGACAGGATGTACATGTATTTGGAA
>NC_057742.1:19708941-19739433 GCF_004010195.1 Chiloscyllium plagiosum
CAAAATTATGAGGGGCATGGATAGGATAAATAGACAAAGTCTTTTCCCTGGGGTCGGGGAGTCCAGAACTAGAGGACATAGGTTTAGAGTGAGAGGGGAAAGATATAAAAGAGACCTAAGGGGCAACATTTTCATGCAGAGGGTGGTACGTGTATGGAATGAGCTGCCAGAGGATGTGGTGGAGGCTGGTATTTAAGAGGCATTTGGATGGGTATATGAATAGGAAGGGTTTGCAGGGATATGGGCCGGGCGCTGGCAGGTGGGACTAGATTGGGTTGGGATATCTGGTCGGCATGGATGGGTTGGACCGAAGGGTCTGTTTCCATGCTGTACATCTCTATGACTCTATAAAAGATGTTAATAGTCCAGATTAAGTGATCGGAACTATCAACATCTTTTCTCCATCAGCACACTACACCCACTACCCCCACGTCTCCCAAACTATGGCATAAATGCTGTCCTCTCCACACTTGACTTTAGCTCTGATGAAGAGTCATCTAGACTCAAAATGTTAGCTTGCTCTCTCTCCAAGGATGCTGTCTGACCCACTGTGATCTCCAGCATTTGTTGTTTTCAATATCCTTCTTTTGTTCTCCTTCCAAAAGGAACAACTTCACATTTTTCTCACATTACACTCCATTTGCCAACTTTTTGCCCATTTACCTAACGTATCGATATCTCTCAGGGAACTTGTTGTAACCTTCTTACAATCGGTCTTTCCAACTATTTTTGAGTCACTTGCAAATTTGGCACAGTACATTCACATTCTCCATCCAAATCACTAACATATATTGTAAACAGTTGCAGTCCAAGCACGGATCTCTGTGAAACTTCAATGGTCACAGGACACCAACCTGAAAAAGAACCCCTTATTTTCACTCGCTGTTTTATATCCATGAACTAATTCTCTATCTTTGCCAATAAAGAATCATAGAAACATACAGCATGAAAAGAGGCCCTTCGGCCCAACTCGTCCATGCCAACCAGGTTTCCTAAATTGAACTAGTCCCATTTGCCTGAAGTTGACCCATATCCCTCTAAATCTTTCCTATTCATGTACCTGGTCAAATGTCTTTTAAATGTTGTAATTGTACCCCCCTCTACCACTCACTCTGGCAGCTTGTACTGTATATGCGCTACTCTCTTGCCCCTCAGGCCCATTTAAATCTTCCCCCTCTCACTTTAAATCTACGTACTCTAGTTTTGAACTCCTCTCCCTTGGCTATTAACATAATATCTGCCCCTCATGATTTTATAAACCTCTATAAGGTTAACCCTCAGTCTCCTCCGCTTTGGGAAAAAAGTCCCAGTCTATCCAGTCTCTCCTTCTAACTCAAACCTTCCAGTGTTGCTTACATCCTTGTAAATCTTTTTTGTACCCTTTCCAGTTTAATAACAGGGCAACCAGAATTGTACGCAGTGCTCCAAATGTGCCCTTACCAATGTCTTGTACAATTGTAACATGACGTCCCAACTCCTGTATTCATGTTTTGACTGATGAAGGCAAGTGTGACAAACAGTTTCTTCATCACCCTGTCTATGTTTGACGCTACTTTAAAGGAACGATGCACCTGCACCTCTATATCTCTGTTTGACAACACTCCGCATGGCCATACCATTAACTATGTAAGTCCTGACCTGGGTTGCCTTACCAAAATGCAACACCCCATATTTTTCCGCATTAATCCCCATCTGCCATTCCTTGGCCCCGTTGATCAAGATCTCATTGTACTCTTAGATAACCATCTTCACTGTCCATTACACCACCAATTTTAGTATCAGCCCAAACTTACTAATTATGCACCAATATTCTCATCCAAATAATTTATATAAATGACAAACTACTTCTAACACCAAGGCCTCTTATCTTATGTATTCCATTGCACTCATGACATGTGCCTTGCAGACGGTGGCAGGCTCTGCAGAGTCAGGATATAAATTACTCTCTGTAGGATTCCTGGCCTCTGACCTGCCAATGTGGCCACTGTATTTATCTGATTAGCCCAGCTGAAATTCTGGTCAATGATAATTGTCAGGATGCTGACAATAAGGGCAGGTTTCAGTGATGGTAATGCCATTGAATGTCATAGAATGATGATTAGATTCTCTTTTACTGGTGATGGTCATTTCATGGCAGTTGCGTCGTGCACAATACCATTTTTCAACCCAAGTCTAGACACTGTTCAAGTCTTATCGCACATGGACAGACACTGCATCAGTATCTGAGGAGTTGCAAATGGTGATGAACATTGTGCAATCGTTGGCAAACATCCTCACTTCTGACCTTCTGATGGAGGGAAGGTCATTGAAGCAGCAGCAATAGGTCGTTGGGCCTGAGTAACTCCTCCAGAGATGTTCTGAATCAGAGATCACTGACCTCCAACAACCACAAGCATCTTCTTTTTACATAACTATACATGCTTTTATGATCTGCTTTTATGTTTCTTGCTTTTTTACATTAAACCTTTTAATGTATTGTTTCAATCTAGCATGACCAACTTGCTTTTCATAACTTCATAATTACTTTGTTTATGCTTCAACACTAGATTCAGATTGAATTATACTTTTTCCAAACTTAATAGAAAATCATGTTATACTATGGTCACTGTTTCCTGAAGGATCTTTATATTATTAATTAATCCTTTCTCTTTGCATAATACTAAATTTAAAATAGCCATTGCCCTCATTGGTCCCTCAATGTACTGGTCCAGAAAACTATCTCAAAC
Organism: Chiloscyllium plagiosum; assembly: GCF_004010195.1. Classification (NCBI taxonomy): domain Eukaryota; kingdom Metazoa; phylum Chordata; class Chondrichthyes; order Orectolobiformes; family Hemiscylliidae; genus Chiloscyllium; species Chiloscyllium plagiosum. Next base: position 19,711,668 of record NC_057742.1, read on the forward strand.
ACATACCAAGAATTCTTCCTCCACTGCATTGATGTTCAATGGAAATTCTGAGACTATATGTCGATTGAAGTCACCTACATTCCCCTCGCTATATGCTTCTCTGATTTTCAACTGTTTGGTGGCCTATATACCACTCCTACCATTTATTGCTGCCTTTGCTGTTTCTTAGCTCCAGTGAAACAGATTCTACATTTTGTTCTTTTAATTGATATTATCTCTCACTCATACACTGATCCCTTATTATCAGTACTATCCCATCCCCTTTTCTTTTTGCCTTGCCCCTTTGAACACCCTTTCATACACAGTTCCAAGTTTTGGTCACACTGTAGGTATGTCTCCATAACAGCAAAGTTAAATCACAGCTTTTTGCATTCACTCACATCATCAATTCGGCATGGTTAATTTAGCTTCTTTAACACTATTCTGCAATTTGACACAGTTTGATTCTAGGATTTGTTTCTGTTGCTATGTATTTGTATTTCCAGCTTTCCTAGTACACATAACTAGCTTTATTCTATCTGAATTCGCTTTTAAATTCCTATCCCCTTGACAATTTTTCCCAACTGCCTCAGTCCCAGTCCTGCAACATGTTTAATGAATCCTCCTTGTCCAAGTCCCATCAACCCAAGAATCGGCCCCAATGCCACAGAAATCTAAAGTTCTCCTTGCTGCACTATTTTTGTGGTCACACATTTATTTACTCAATCTTTCAACTTTGATACCCCCTAGCACATTGTACTGGAAGCAGTAATGGAATGCTAGCTGGTAATGTAAGATTCCAATGAGAAATCCACTGTTCAGCTGTAACTTTCTATGTTCTATAAGTTTAGGATATTATGACAGCATTATCCTTTGAAAAAAACCATGTGGTCTGGAGGTAAACCAGAATGTAAGGAAGGTTCTGAGCATAAAAGTAAAAATATTCTACAGCATCTGTAGTGAATCCAACTATATGGACACATGCCTTCATGAGCAACATCAGTTCACCAGTTTTCCTTTTAATTAGTTAGTTTTGCTTTGGAGCAGGTCTTGGCTAACTACACCTTTAGGTTATTTAGAAATAAAATTTAGAATGGGAGCTATCATTTAACCATACCAGTTATATTCTATCCCAAACTGGCTATCACAGAGATCAGATGCTTTTAAATACACATTAAAATTAACTGGAAAGTTTGTGAAGTAGAAACCACTGGACATTGTGCCAAATTCAATTAACATTGCCTAATTTCTTTCTAAATGTTTACTACTTCTGAATAATTTGCTACCAATTTATGCCTCCCACCCCAGGAATTATGAGGCATTTTATGTTGTATAGATTCCAATTCTCTTCAGTTAATTTTTTTAAAAAGTAAACAATGTGGACATGTTTGGTTCAGTGATCACAAATGCATAGAAAATGTAAAGAATTTTAATTATGAATTATAATTCAATACCAGAACAAGAAAATATCATAGAATGCCTACAGTGTAGAAGCAGGCCATTAGGCCCATCAGGTCCACATCAACCTTCTGATAAACATCCCACCTACCCTATCCCTGCATTTCCCATGGCTAATCCATCTAACCTACACATCCTGGGACACCATTGGCAATTTAGCATGTCCAATCCACCTGACCTGCACTTCTTTGGACTGTGGGAGGAAACTGGAACACTCAAAGGAAACTCATGCAGACGCGGGGAGAATATGCAAACTCCACATGGACAGTTGCCTAAGGGTGGAATCAAACTGGGGTCCCTGGCGCTGTGAGGCAGCAGTGTTAACCACTGAGCCAGGATGCCACCCATGCCTTCTTGACATTGCCCCTTTCTTTTTTCTACATTTCAGGTGAAATGTTTTCAGCTGTTTCAGCTCAATATATAACTAGACTATCTATGCCAATTCATCTTGGTTATTCCTTTACTTACTTCAAGGGTCCTTTCAATCTTGCTTTTGGTTACTATTCCAATGTTTCTTTCCTAATCTTTAGTTCTTTTCTATTTTACTGAAATGTCTTAAGAAACCTTATTAGATTAGCCAGGGAATATAAGTGTAAGCAGACATTGATGATGTTAAAAAAGGTTCAAGTATTAATAAGCTGATTTTGCCATGTTTTATGTTGAAGTATACAAAAATAAGTGAGCAAAGCATATTCTGACCAGAGGAATAAAACCCATAAAAATTAAGAAAAAAGGAGATTGAAACTTGCAACACAAGCAAGTATTTCATCACTTTAGTTCCCACTTCAGAAAACAAATAATTTATAGTCAAATGAAACTAAGTAATTCAAGTTTTAAAATGCATTAGGTGATGTTTTGGCTCAGAGGCAGGGGTGCTACCAACTAAGCCACAAGACCTCTCATGGCTGTGGTCAAATTGGTAATACAAAAATTGTGAAGAGCACAGGACTTTAAATTTAAGACTTGTCTAAGGATTACTCCAATCATGTTGCATTAACAACCAAAAGAATAAGTTGTGCAATTATTATTCCTACCATATTTACTTTGGATTATGAACAGTTCAAACTTATAAATTCATCCATATTGGATGTAAATGTCATATTTTTAAACCTTGAGAAGGATAATACTTCAGATTTGCATTGAATGGCTAACTTTTCAAAGTCTTGTGCCCCAGTATATTTTCCCTGCATTGTTGGTTCTTAAGAGTCAAATGTGTCTACTCATTAATTCATAACAACACAGCTGTTACTTTGAGATCTTGCAGCTTTTTCTGCAGTTCCCTTACCAGTAGTGAAAAGGTGCTTGATAGGTTTCTCAGTGCCAGGATTTTTTAAGTTTGCAGTTGCTGGGGAGGACTGGGCTCTGCAGAGTGGTTGATGCCTGTCTGTCACAGACATACTTCCCATAGCTACAGAAGCCTGATACACATGAAGCTGTTGCATGCGTTGCTGGTCCAAGAATTGCTGCTGTAAAAATTGAAAAACAAAAAGCTGAACTTACTTTGCATTACTTCAAAAAATCAAATTAAAATTATTTAGTAAAGTCACCCACAAAGACTCTAAATACAGCCTCTTCGATCCCTCCTTGGCATCTCAGTTTCTAAAATGCTTCCATCATTAATGTATAAAGTTACATCACGTACAAAAAAATTTGCCATTCCCACCTCGTCACTTTCATTAAAACTTACCTTTCTATCAGAAAAGCATTTTGGTTTACATTGGTATTATCTGTTATCAATTTCAAACACACATGTATAATGATGTTCTTGATTACTCTCCAAATTATTCTTAATTTCTTCAGTTGAATGACCCCTCATTCATACTGTGGGGGAGGCAAAAGTAACTCTTCAACCTATCTTTCCTTTTTTGGAGAAGTATATAATAACCATGTGTCACCTCCCAATAGTCCAAGAGAAGATTCACAATTAAAAATCTACATTTGTTTATTTCAGACATGCATGCATAATGAGTTTTGAGAATCGTAGCTCAGGTTCCAGCTCAGTGAGCAAACTTACATCCAGAACATGTGCATAATGAAGTTCTTGATTACTCTCCAAATTATTCTTAATTTCTCCAGTCGAATGACCCTTCATTTGTTTACTTCTTATGATCTTACTTATGATTCTTGTGTAGCTTAAATATATACTGATCAAAGCATGGTTCCCCTGTGTTTTCCTAAGAAACCAATAAAGCATTGCCATTTTCGTCTGAATCCTTGTACTAAACCTTGAGGTCTAATTATCTTGGTTTTTAATTTATACTTTTCTCCCCATAGCTTATTCCACTTTAACCAAGGTCCTCTAAAAAGACAGAGAAAGTATAAATCTGTGCTTCTCTCCAGAACACCAAAAATTGGCAAGGACAAATAACAAGCATTGACCTGTTTTCACATTGATTTAATCTCTTAGGGGAAGCACTATGCCTCTACTCAGAATTTTTTCAAATGGTTACGCCGAGACTAAGAGCTAAATTTAAATGAAAGTTATAAATATTAAAATTATTAGCCAAGAGATGGCTGGCTGCACTTTATACAGCAAGAGGTCTTTATAACCCTTCGTGCTTCACAGCAAAATAGCAGTTAACATACTTACCAAAATCAAAGGAGATATTATCCTGACTGCTACCTAAAGGAAGCTTTACATTTTTCTTATAGATGTGGTTTAAACAGATTGCAAACCTTGACATTTCTTCCTAGAATACATCCCTTTTTGAAATGGACTGCCTTGAGTCTAATTACTGTAAAAAAATTCTATTGAGCAACTTTATAACACAAAGAATATGCCTAAAGCAAATCAGCAATTACATTTATCATAATCCTTTCTAGCTGCTGTCAGAAACAGGAAGTCTGAAAAGACGATTCGCAGTTTCTGAAGGAAGACATTTGTTGTGTACACTACATCCTTTGTACTAAAAGGTTGGAGGCCACAACATCTTACGAAAAAAAAATCGGCTGCCTTTCACAATATGTTATGAAAAAAATTGAGCTTGTGGCCAAGTCTTTTGAAGAATGCCAAAAGTCATTGACAGACATCTTAAAATTCCCCAGTGTATTTATCCAATATATTTACTTAGGAAACACTATAATTTAAGTTAGCTTTGAAAATATTTTTAATATTGCCAACAGGACAATGTCAGGCAGCAAAGAATAAAACAAAAGCATCTGTTTCCCATAAACCATTCAGAACTGCATACCAACATTGAAACGAAAGGCAGTGGCTGCGATTCTGCACAAGAGGGAATTCCACTTAAAGTCATTATGTGAGACAATTCATCATATCACCTATTAAATAAATGTTAATTTTCTTGACATGAAATTTGAAGATGCACAGAACATTATCAATTTCTATTAAGTCCTTTGTTGGCATATTTAAACGCTTTTAAAATGCACATCCATCTGGTTTAATAAAAGTTATACATTGTACTGGTGAATACAATTTAATCAAGACTGTAATTACTTTACAGTCAGAGAATAAACAAAATCTCAACTGCAGCTCATAGCACAGCAACGGCTTTTCATTAAATATATAAATGACTACAGCATTTAGAACAAAGTTCTTTCAACTCTGGAATTTGGGCTCTTCTCCAGACCAGAAGGACTTAATGAAATTCTTCACTTGCTGTTGATTCTAAGCATTATAACTGAAATAAGTTTGGATAGTTGCAATCCTCTTTTGCTCAATGCAAATGTATAGTGTAAACGAATACCAAATAAAATGCCCCACCCCCACTCCTTTCCAGAGTCACATTCAGATCCCACAATATTCATATTTGTATTTGTAAGAACACAAGTAATCGTGAAATAAAACAAAAGGATTGATTTAAAGATTAAAGACAGTACATAATCTATTTCTTATTTGAAGAAACTTAAAGACTTGTTGGAGCAGTAATGTTTTACCACTCAATTAAATCATAGTTGATCTGTATTTCACTCAATTTATTCTGTGTTCTGTACTCCTTAAGATCCTTACCCAAGAAATAACTACCAATTGGTATAAATGTCCAACTGACCAAGCCTCAATAACTTTTTTTTGAGAAGAAACTTCTAGATTTCCACAACTCATTATATGAAGAACATCGGGACATTACCTGAACAGCTTAACTTTAAAACTGTGCTCCCTTGTTCTGTATTCTGTTGCAGATAATAGCTTTTCTAGATGTACTATAAAATTAGCTCATCACTTAATTTTCTATGGTCAAGAGATTTAGTCATCGTCTGAGCAACATGCCTTCACAATTTAAGCCTGTTCATCTTGGCATCATTCTGCACCATGCCAACTCCGAGGCTGATATTCACTTCTGAGATCCAGTGCTGAAAAATGAAAATAGAACTCCAGATGCAGGTAAAAAGGATGGTCAGATGTAGGATTGCAATTCATCCCACACAAAATATTTTAAAATCTTGCCTAAGATGTTCAAGTGATTGTGTTTCAAGTGAACTACAAGCAAAGGGGAACATAGCGTCTGAGCACCTGAACAACATCCACTAGCTTAAACAACGAGTCAACAAGACCTAACAGCAGATTCTAAACCACTTACTTAGCTGGAGAACTAAGTGGAATTAAAATCAAAGTGATGCACTCTATCTGCAAAGAAAGGAGTTTAAATAAATTTAAATTGAGTTTGTCAACAAAAAGCTTTCTTCAGAAAATCAAAACTGGTGGGAAGCATTCATATTTGCCCATCATTTGCATCTTTTCCTTAAAAATCACAAGACTCTTCAGTAATCAAATCGAGATGAATGTTTCTCCCTTGAAAGTTTATTTAAGGAGAAATTTAGTTACCAGCTTTTAAACAATTCCAGCTGTAAACCCATCACTAAACTTCCACCTGACATTATCAAAATTCTAAAATCACAGTGCAGTCATATGGCTTGTCATCTCTTGCTGTGAACAGGCAATAAGAGCCTCAATTTATTTGTAAACAGGATTTTTTTTTTAATTCAGAAAATTGCTACAAAAATCATTTTTCTAACAATGCAGGAAAAATATTAGGAGGAAGTTATTTCAAATTTTAAAATTACGTACAACTTTAATAAACTATCTTCTAATTATCAGTAAAGTAAAGACACTTTTTAAAAATCTCTTCTCCGTGAAATTAAAACATCCCCATGTTTAGGCATAGCAGTACAATGAAACCTGCTTCAAGTTATTTAATGGCAGGCTACCAACACTTTTTTGCGCAATGAAAGCTGGCCATGATATTTAGCTTCTTTGTTTGGTGCATTTAAAACAAACCTATACAAAGGATTATACGATATTTTAAAGCAAACTACAAATCTTCAAACACTTTTTCTAATATTGTAACTTCTTGCTTTACCTCCTGGATTAATCTCAAATATTAGTATGTGCAAGTTTTGGCACTGTGCAGATGAATATTTTGTATCTCACAGTATATGCATACAATTGTGGAAATCATGAGATATTGAAAACGGATCATACTTCAAGACATGTTTGATAATAACGTTTTCCTCAAGAATAAAATCAATTCCTGTGCACTTCATGAGGTTTCCATATTTTAGATAAAAAAATTAATTTTGTACCTGTGACAGACTACAACTCAATATGGCAGAGCCCACCAGCTAATTTAGAAGCTCCAAAATGCTGAATTCAGCCAGAGAATTTCAGAGTTAAATTTATAGAGTCTAAATATATTCAAAAAGTAGAAGCTTGTATTTACAGGTATTGTTCATCCCTCGTTAAAAAAAGTTTCGTACTTTAGTACTTCTGCTGACGTGAAGTGCAGTTGCAGCGTGAAGTAAAAGTATAGCTCTAAGAGCTGAAGCTGAGATCGGCTCAGAAGAAAGTCTGACCAAGTTTTCTTTTGCAGGCACGACAAATTTGTTCTAAAATAGGTATTTTGTATTGCAGATATACTGGCTATCTCTCGAGGTTCTTACTTTATTCAAGAGGGAGCTCATTCACTTTTCAGCAATGTTGCTCCTTTTTATTTCTTAAATAGCAAGAGGTTGAGGTGAGTTAAATTTTGAAGGGACATAGAGGCCTTGTTATTAGTCACTGACAGTTAATGTGCGGATATCAATATTCTCTGCAATTTAAACTGCCCTTGTATGGATATCCATGCATAGTAGCAGCTCCAGCAAGCAGAATCCATATGTCAGCACATTGATTGGTGTGTGCAGAGCTTCCCATTGGCACCATGATTGGTAAGCTGTGAGGGAATGTTGGCAGGCACCACAGTAATTCAGAAAGTAAATATTATGCTGACATTTACTTCAAGTGGACTTGAATACAGGAGAAAAGATGTGTTACTGTAATGACATACAGCCTTGATGAGATTTGGAGTATTGTGCAATTTTCCTTACATAAAAGAAGATATTCTTGCCAGAGATAGAGTGCAAACAAGGCTAACCAAACTAATTGCTGAGATGGAGGGATTATTATGGAAAGTCCATGTCCTCTGGAGTTTACAAGAATGAAATATGATCTCATTCAAACATACCAATTTCTAAAAGGAATGAAAAAGACAGATGCAGGAAGGATAATTTTCCTCATTCTGGTCTGGAGCCAGGGAAGAACAGTCCCAAAACAAAGACCAAGGTGAGGTCTTTACTCCTATTTCTTATGTGTTTATGACATAATTTAAATAAAAAGATAATTTCCTAAAAGATTTTGGATATAATAAAATAAAACACAGCATTAAATTCAAAATGACAATCATTGCAAATTTTCTTCCCTTGCTTGTAAATGTACATTTTACATTCACATCAGAAATCACACATAAAATAAATGATCATTTCAGTAATATATTGACTGTGCTCTGTATTAGTAATGTCCCCTGCCTTTCATTGTGAAGTACTAAATAGAGTTTATTGGGCTAACTTGATGAAAATAACACTTAGTATTACACTGACTTTACTAAAGTTTAATAAAGAGATTATATTCCCTATTGACTCCCAAACTAAGTAGATGACCTCCCTCGTCACTCACTAGATGGTTCTGATCTTTGTTTCAGCTCCTGGGCTCTAATTGAGGGCCATTGCTGTGCACTCCACTTTGGAAAAACCTTGGAAGGTGAATTGTTGATAACAAAGAATGGAAAAAACTCATCTACATTTAGATGATGAATTACTGAAAATAATTTAACACTGGAATCCATTTTGGAGTTCAGCATCTTCCAGTTTTTTGTCCCACAATTGGTTCTAAAATAGGCATTGTGTTGTTCAAGACATGGCAAAAATACTGCATCTTACACATTTGCTTAGATCTGATTTATCAATGCTTATTTCTCTGAATGGTGCAAAAAGTTAAAATAATACAATATTTCAAAAATTAGTCAAAGGGCCACAATTACCATAAAACTGACAAGTTATTTCTCACACTTGAGCAAAGTCCCCACTTCTGGGTTGGAATACTTGGCGTCAAGACCTACCTGATCCAGAGCTATGTCTTAACATGTCTGATCAGGTTGATTAAAAATATCCAGAAAAACAAACTGGGGCTCAAAATACAGGCAGGCCGCGGTTGAATCCAAAAGCACTAATATGCCCAAGAAAATTCAATTACAGGGTGACCAATGAGAGAAAAGCCACACCTCATAATTATAAGTGACAATTGTCTTTCCAATCAGACTGGTTCTCTCTTCTATTTGTTCCTGTTCACAACAAAACCTATCAGCAGCAAATACAACAGGGAAACTGAGGCTACAAAACGGGCTTGGGTAAAGAGAACAAGACTACAAGGTGATGAGGTATGGGTTGAGGAGGTGGCTGCAAGTGGTTGAGACTGATAATTCAATTTTCTCTCTTCTTCCTTCTTTAAATATTGTCGCTACATTGGCTACCCTCCAATCCATACGAACTGATCCATTGTCTATAAGAAGCTTGAAAGAGGACCACTGATACATTCACTATTTCATGAGCCATCTCTTAGTACTCTGGAATGTAGGTGATCAGACTCTTGGATTTACTGGCCTTCAATCCCATTGATTTCCCCAACAACCATTTTCCTAGTACTAAGACTGGATTTCCTTCAGTTTTCTCCTTCTCACTCGGTCCCAACATCCCTCTTCCATCCAATTCCATCATATCAAGCTTTTCCTTCTGTCTTATTGCAGGAAATAGTATCCAACAATAAGGCTGAGAGTGGCATGGGATGGTTTAGGTGTAGGTGAAGAATGTTGATGAAGAATTAAAAGGCTGGAAACATTACTTCTGCTTTCATTCCACTTTCTCCAGCAATTTCTGTTTTTGTTACATTTCTCAATGTAATCGGCATGCACCAGTGGCCATGTCACTTCCTGTATTACTTGCTCAAAACATTTGTACCAATCAGAAGGAAGAGGCGGCAATAAATCCCTCCTAAAATAAGACTATTTCTGATTGGTTGTAACAAGTGGTGTAGATGTAGGACACCACACAGTAACAGCTGCCTGAATTGCTGTGCTCTTCCAGCACCACTGATCCAGAATCTGGTTTCCAGCATCTGCAGTCATTGTTTTTACCTCGTTTTCACCACACAGTAACATACAATTCAGAGCAACTAATTTCTGCTACTTATGTTTTATGGCTCTCTTTACATTCCATATAACTCAACTCAAATTTTCAGCATATCATAATCCCATTTACAAAAACAAAATTAGGAGCAGCAGTAAACCATTCAGCCCCTCGAGCCAGCTTCACCATTCAATCATGGCTGATCTAACTGTGATCTCAAATCCACATGTCTGCCTAACCTAAATAGCCTTTCACCTATTTGCTTAACACAAATTTACCAAACTCTGCTTTGTAAGTATTCAAAGACTCTTCCTGGAAAGGTTGTAGAAGCAATGAGCTCTAAAGATCCATGACCCTCAAAGAAAACAATTTGCCTAATCTCTGTTTTAAATGTAGCCATGATGTGTACCTCACATTTTTCTATGCTCAAGATCATTTACCAATTTGCCTGTTTTTCAAGCTTTCTAATGTTGTTTGTATTCTACCTTATCTTCTGTTTTAGTTTTTATTTCTTTAATGTCTCTTTATTTTTATGCAATTTTACTTGAAGTTATTTATTCATCTGTGGCACCCCAAAATTATTTTCCTTGTTTCTAGCTTTAAGTGAATTACATTTTTCTTGCAATGTACTGAATACACATTTAAAGATTTCTCATTGTTTGCTTGATTCTACTTTTTAATGTTTCTTCCAGTGTAACTTTAGTCCACCCTTGTCACCTCTCAATTTGCCATTTCCAAATCTAACAACACAGTGTACATTTTTAACAAGCAGAACAAAACCTAAGTGATAAATAGGCTTTGAGGAGTGAAGAATTGAGTGACATGTTCTACATGGGATTCATATTCTATATCAACAATTTTGGCATCCTTTAAACTGTAACTTTAGGTTTTGTGATGGCAGATAAGCAAATTGTTTATGAAATTTCCACATAATCCTCTTCTAAAGAACCAGACTCCTCTCAACAAGAAATTTCAGGATTCCTCGATGGAATATAATAATAGCACAATCCCATACTTTTGAGAGTTTACTGCTTACTGAATACAAATGCTTTATCGTTCTCCATGTCCAAACACATTTTCATTTTTTTTTCCATTAAGATGTACTCAGTAATGATGGTGTTTTTTTGAATGACATTAGGCTTAAGAAATGATGCAATTTCACAGGAGAGAGCCACTTTCTTTAGAAATGGTAACAAATTAGCATCCTTGAATCAAAAAAAAGTTGTTTTTGAATTTTTTAACTCAATTTTTGTATGCTTTATCCAGTTTCCAAATAACAGGTCAACCATTTTACACCAGACACTATTGAGGTACTGCCATTTTGTCTAGTAGACACAAATGAATGCTTTAGCAACTAAGATACTTATGGACTAACTTAAGTCTTTTTTCACTCGCACCATTTTTCAACTGTTTGCCTCATCATATTCATTCTCAGAATTTTGCTTCAAATACTTGACTTCTCAACCTTGGATAACTTCTGCCATGGTGATATTTGAAATCAAACTAGAACCATCTATTAACCACTACCCTTGGATCTCGGAGAGTCATTTATTGCTATCTATAACTCAAAACCTGCATTTTCCTTTGATTGAGAAATCTAAGGGTACGACCGTCTTCAAAATACAGTTCAGCAATTCTATACTTATATGGGTGCTTGTGACTAGGCACCCTTCAACTTTGTGAGTTAGTAATCATAGAGTCTTCCAGGATCTGTATTACCACAGAATTCACAACCTTCTGTAAAGGGATCTGGAACAGGTCTATTTAGGGCAGCAGTGATTTGTTCAAATACAGAGTCGTTCTCACAAAACCTGTTAAAAACAAAAGTTGGCATGCAAGCTTTGTACTTGATGCCAGCACAGACTCCAGAATTTCTAAAGTCAGTTGCAAAACTCTCAAATTTTATGATATACTCTTCTGTGGATTGACTGTCATCAAATAGTGACCAGCCTTGTCGGATTCCAGCAAATCATCGTTTTAGTAAGTTCTGTACAGAAATCATATTAGAATCGCCAACTCAGCTATTCAGGTTTGTTACACAGTTCTGAAAATGCTTTATTTCTAATTTTACTCCTTCTTGATCATAATAAAGTGAAAGCCATACCTTGCTTCATCTTGAGTAGTGAACTGGCCCATGACCACATCTCCACCTCACTCTTCCAAATCCAAAAACACAGGTAGATAGTTATTATTTGTAATCCTGCAGCATGACACAGCTATTTAATTTTTAAAAAACTACTGGGAGCTTTGCTTCTTGCTAGAAACAGAAATGACTTTTGTCTTTCTTTTCTGGAACGTTTGATTGTCTAGAAACCAACAACCCACTGAGGAAGAATTCAGATCTTTTCTAGATACTTTTAATCTATTCAAACATCCTATGACATGTCCAGGACAGGTGGGACTTGAACCCAGATCCCCAGGTTCAAAGATAAGGACAGTACCACTGCATCATAAGACCATTGTCTGAAAGTGGCTGTTTTCTAAATACAGATATTTTAAGATTTTTCAAGGAGTTGAAGTTTTGCCAAGAGAATTTCATTCCCTTTACTGCATAACCTGGAATCCAAATTGGTGATCATGACTGCAAACTGGGCTGCCCTCTCCAAAACGGTTTTGTGGGTTTTGAAGGAGACAGTGTGAGAAACCTTGGCGCAATACATTTTATTGCTCATCATGAGGACTTCCAGCTTCTTGACGTTCTTCATTGGCAATTTCCCTGCATGGCAGCATGTGTTTGATCTTCTTGTTGCTGCTGCATCTAATGGGCAGCAATATCTGACCTTTAAACCATCTGTGCACTCTATTGTCAATCCCTTATGCCAGTTATGTGCAATCTTCACATATCAATTTGACTGATGACAAACAAACTTAGTTTTGTGTTTCTTCACAATGTTAGGCTTGATAATCGGTCTTTGGACAGCCATGATACTTGTTGGCTGCTTGCTGGGCACCAGACGCAGAACAGAAGACTTGATTCTTTTGTTTTATAATGTATGCAAAATAAAGAGCTCATTACTTTCCTCTAATTACATTTCAATCAAATGACTATTTCACAGCAGATGTAGATGTTTTTAAATCAATATGTTATTAGAGCAGGTGGGAACTGAACCCAGACCTTCTGGCCCAGATGTAGGGATTATATCATGCAAGAGCCATCAGAACATGGCTTTTTTTAAAAATCAACCTGTTCAGAAATAATATGACACACCAGTGAAGCAGGGCATGTGAACCTGGGTCTCCTGGCTCAGAGGTAGAGATGCTACCACTGCACCCCTAGCACTCATCACTTAAATGTTATTTTTTAAATTTAACCTATTTTTCGAATCAAGTTGCTCAAAGATGTTATTATACATTTCTGGAGCAGGCGGGACTTGAACCTGGGCCCTGCGGTCCGGGGTAGGGACACTACCACTGCAGCACAGGAGGGCCCCTCAGATGACTAATGAGCATCAACTGCTCTTTAATCAACTCTGGTGCCAATTTGTCTGTGCCTTAAAGGGACCTCTACTTCTAGATCTGACACCATAGAAGCATAACATGGTGAACAGCAGAGACTTGCACAACTTGCTAAAGCTCACAGAGACAGACCCTCCACACAACAGCCCAAAATTGGTATTTAGCCGATTTTTCAGATAAAATTCAGTCCAATAGCTTCTTAAAGTCATGACTGGTCAAATCCTGCCTTGATGTCAAGGCAGCACTTTCACCTCATCTCTGAAATTCAGCTCATTTGCCCACATTTAGATCAAGTATAACAAGATTTGTAGCAGAGTGGCGCTGGCAGAAATCACATTGTTGGTGAAGAAGTCTCACTTGATAGCACAGCAGATTGCAATTTCCAACATTTTGTAATCATAGAGTCATACAGCATGGAAGCAGGCCCTTCAGTCCAACCAATCGATGCCGACCATAATCCCAAAATAAACTAGTCCCACCTTTCTGCACTTGGCCCGCATCTCTCCAAACATTTCCTATTCATGAACTTATCCAAATGTCTTTTAAATGTTGTAACTGTACCTGCATCCACCACTTCCTCTGGAAGTTCATTCCACACATGAACCCTCTGTATAAAAGAATTGCCCCATATGTCTTTTTAAAATCTTTCTCCTCTTATCTTAAAAATATGTCTCTTAGTCTTGAAAGCCCCCACCTGAGGGAAAAAATACTTGCCATCCACCTGATCTAGATCCCTCATGATATTATGAACCTCTATAAGGTCACCCATAACCTCCTATGCTCCAGTGAAAAACGTCCCAGCCTCTCCCTATTACTTAAACTATCCATTCGCGGCAACATCCTGATAAATTTCTTCAAGCCTTCTCCAGCTTAATAGTATCCTTCCTATAACAGGGCAACCAGAGCTGGTCACAGTACTCCATAAGGGGTCTCACCAAGGTCCTGTACAACCTCAACCTAACATCCCAACTTCTATGCTCAAAGGTCTGAGCAATGAAGGCAAATGTGTTAAATACCTTCTTAATCGCCCTAATTATGTGTGATGTAAACTTCAAATAATTATGTACCTGAATCCCTAGATCTCTTTGTTCTACCGTACTACCCAAAGCCTTACTTTTAATTGTACAAGTCCTCACCTTGTTTGTTTTACCAAAATGCACAACTTCACATTTATCCAAATTAAACTGAATCTGCTATTCTTCAGCCCATTGATCCAATTGATCAAGATCTTTTTATAATCTTGGATAGCGTTCTTCACTGTCCACTATACCACTAATCTTGGTGTCATCTGCAAAGTTACTGACCATGCCTTCAATATTCTCATCTAAACTATTTACATAAATGAAAAACAAAAGTGGACCCAGCACCGCAGTGGAACACTGCTGGTCAATGACAGGAGACCGATAGCACTGTAACTGACCAGTTCAAATTTATCCTGATTTTGAAGACAGAGCATAACTTTGATATCTTCCACTTTACCAGGTAGACGGCAGTGTTGTAACTTAATGGAATAGCTTTGCTAGAAGTGCAGCTACTTCTAGGGCACTACATTCCAGCACTAAAATCAGGATGTTTCTGGGGCCCTGTCATTGCATGAAGTGAATTGATAAGGTTAAGACTGGATTCAAAGGTGCCTTCTCAAAAGGTGGCCATGCTGAGTCATCCATCTGGCATATCTGACATCAACTGGTTGTGAATGCTTTTCAGCCTTGGATTTATGTATCACCATGCTTTCAATACTCTAATGACATTCATAATTAAAGCGTCCCTGGAACCTACCTGAATCCAAATTATGATTACTTATTGAGATATGATTTATCATGTTTCCCTTACCATGGTATTAAACTGAAAAGCCTACCATTCGTACCTACCATTTAAAAATTATGTTTTATGTCTCCCACTGCTTGTGAATCTTGTGCAGCTATTTTCAGTCATTTAGTTGAATTAGCAGAAATCTAGATGGTGTTTCATTTAAAAACTCTAAAGATGTAATGACTGGATCATACACTCTTTATTCTCTATAAAATCAACTGTAAGTTCAATTGTCTCTGGAAGTCTAGCAACCCGCAGAGGCAATGGTCTAGTGATTGCTGGACTGTCAATCTAGAGACCAAAGTAATGTTCTGGGGACGCGTGTTCAAATCCTGCCATGGCAGACGGTAAAATATAAATTCAATTTTTAAAAAAATCTGGAACGAAGAGTCTAATGACAATTGCTGATTGTTTGGAAAAACCCATCTAGTTCACTAATGTCCTTTAGGGACGGAAATTGCCACCGTTATCTGATCTGCCCTACGTGACTCTAGATCCACAGCAATGTGCTAGACTCTTAACTAGCCTTCAAGCCTTCTGCGCTGTTTGGGATGGGCAATAAATTCTGCCCAGCCAGTGATGCCCTCATCCCATGAATGTATAAAGAATTAAAAAAAAACTAGCTCAATCAAATTCCCAGCTGTTCCTTTGCAGTCAGCTGAACATTTTCTCTGTAATCATGGCTTATAATTTAATTGAATTTAATTTTATTGAACTCACTCGTTTATTTCAGAACAAACTAACTGAATAAAATAAATTTTCTTGAATGAAAACACACCTTTCCCAATATGTTTATATTATTAGTTTGCACCACTGTGTCTTTCACAATTTTGCATTTGAAATCTGGATCATGTACACATAAAGTGCAGTAGCATAACAGCTATTGTAATAGAGTATAATCCGCTATTGAATATTGATTTGCACTTGCGTTTCAACATATCAAGAATGACCAACAGTGCTAATTTGGGGCCAGAAGTAGCACGTCTGCACAGGTAAGGGCAAAAAACCTCTCAGGCCAATCAAACAGGACTGTTCTAACATAAATGAATGCTGCCGTAATATTTCATTATTGATGCAAAATAGGGGTGAGACAAATGTTGGGCTTGCCAGTAACACTTGTATCCTACGAAAGAACAGAAGAAAATCCCAAAGATCACCTTCGCTACTGTGATGCTCAGTCGTTGATTGGTTCTTTAAGAAATTCCACTGGATTCGTTATGTTCACTTTAACAAACCATTTAATATTGCATTCATTAAAAAAATACAACAGCTTCAACAATAAAACATGACTTCAGTGTTACACTGAGAAATGAGCTTATGTTATGAGCTTGAGTACTAGAGAGGGGTTTGAACCTACAACCTTTTGAGTTAAGAGGCTCGAATGTTTCACAGGATCTTACAACACAGAAATGGGCTCTTCGGCTGAACAAGCCTTTATGTTCCACCCAAGCTTTCCCTTACTTCACTTCATTTTGTTTGGCCAATTGACCAAACATACCAATCTGTATATATTTTTCCTCTCATAGTGTAGTTAATTTCCCATTAATATGCTTCCAATCATATATAAAAATGCTATGCAGTCAATTAAGTAATTTTGAAATGTATTGACTGTTGTAATCTTGAAATTACCCAGTAAATGGTGAAAAAATATTCTGAAACAAAATATAAAATTTAGATCATGCCGTGAAACCAGTCATGGTGAGGAAAAAAAAAAATTCAAAATCACTTTTCAAAAAAAGGCCAAAGAATAAACTAGTTCGCAGCCTGCACAAAAACACCGTGGGCGGCACGGTGGCACAGTGTTTAGCACTGCTGCCTCACAGCGCCTGAGACCCGGGTTCAATTCCCGCCTCAGGCGACTGACTGTGTGGAGTTTGCACGTTCTCCCCGTGTCTGTGTGGGTTTCCTCCGGGTGCTCCGGTTTCCTCCCACAGTCCAAAGATGTGCAGGCCAGGTGAATTGGCCATGCTAAATTGCCCGTAGTGTTAGGTTAGGGGTAAATGGTGTTAGGTTAGGGGTAAATGTAGGGGTATGGGTGGGTTACGCTTCGGTGGGTCGGTGTGGACTTGTTGGGCCGAAGGGCCTGTTTCCACACTGTAATGTAATCTAAAAAAAAAAAAATTGGAGAACTTATTGTGCCATTTCTGCTCAAGATCTCTTTTAGAAGTTTTTTTATATGTTGTAGGGTTACGCTTCGGTGGGTCGGTGTGGACTTGTTGGGCCGAAGGGCCTGTTTCCACACTGTAATGTAATCTAAAAAAAAAAAATTGGAGAACTTATTGTGTCATTTCTGCTCAAGATCTCTTTTAGAAGTTTTTTTATATGTTGTATATTGCAGAACTGATGGTAGCTGTTTATTTGTCCAATGATAACATCACATTAGACATTCTACTTAAATGCAATATAACTTTGCATCAAAAACATTTCCAGCTACCTAAGATTCAATCATCAAATTTTTATCATAGCAGGCCATTGGAGAAGTGCATAAAAGAATTACTAGAATGAAACCAGAATTGAGGGGTTATATTCGTTGGGAAAGGCTGAACTGACTGGGAGACACTTCTCTAAAACAGGTTATGAAAGGGTTTAATCAACTAAACATAGTGGGGGATAAGCTTCTACTTGCAGGTGAGATCAGAACCACAAGCTTAAATATGTGTTACCAAATAATCAACTGGGAACTCAGGATAAACACCTTCAAGAAAAACTTGCATTTATAACTATTAATCTGCTTTAAAAGTGTGCATACAGTCAATGAAGTAATTTTGAAATGTACAGACTGTTACAATCTAGAAATTACCCAGTAAATGGTGAGAATATGGAACTTGCTAGAACTTGGAATAGCTGAGACAAACAACATTGATGCACTCGAGCAAGTACATGAGGAAGAAAGGAGCGGAACAATACATTAATGAGGTTCAAAAATCAACGGTGGAAGGAGGTTTGTGTGAAGCATAAACACACCAATATGGACCTATTGGATTGAATGATCAGTTTCTATGCTGTGAATATTTTGAAATGTTTGGGTCAATGGATGAATCAAGACCCATTACAAGTAGTAATGGAATGGGGTGCTGTAACAGCAAATAGCACCGTTTGATGATTTTATGAAAAGAGATTAGATCTTATGAGCATCTTTCATAATATTAAGAAAAGGTAAACTTTACAAAGCAATATTATTAGTCAATAATATTAACAATAAACCTTAGGATTACCTTGGATTTATTGTTTCAACAGATAAACTACTGACAATAGTAGCCTTACAATATTAAGAAGTTCTTGTATAATGAAGCGAGGCTAAACTAGCATTTTATTTTAATTGGAAGTTGTTACTTTCTGTGAAATTCTGAAGTGTAACTACAATGCACGAACAAAAAAATACTTTTCAAATTTGCTCATATTCTAAATGAAATTTTGAAAGAAACTGCTGCATGTTTCTGTTTTGGTACAAGCAAGTAATTTCTTGAAGTTTAAAAAAAATTCTGCTATACTCCCAACATCACCATATTACATTAAGAGGATT
The DNA here is from genome assembly GCF_004010195.1 of Chiloscyllium plagiosum. NCBI lineage: Eukaryota > Metazoa > Chordata > Chondrichthyes > Orectolobiformes > Hemiscylliidae > Chiloscyllium > Chiloscyllium plagiosum. The sequence continues at coordinate 19,730,347 of NC_057742.1, forward strand.
AGGAAACACATTGCTTACTCTGTGACTTATTAAGCTTTACTGCTTTCCATTATGTTCCCTTTGTAGCTGCTGTTGACATTGCTACAGGAAATTTACCCAATGAAGACGACTAAACTTATTATTGGCACATCTTCAGTGATATAACTTGAATGTAAGAATGTGCTGTATGTCTTAAACTCACCGTAAATGAAAACATAGTTACATTAAAAAGCAGACAAAATACTTGCAAAAGCAAAAAGCAAGTAGTTACTTAATGTTACTTTTAGGTTTATAGTTTTTGATTGATAAATAAACAAACGTTATTGAAGATTTGTGATTGCACAGTTCCTTAATTATTCACAACTACTGGTGTGCATTTTAGACTTAACAGTTTAAAACAAAAGCAAGAAAACATGCTCCACCTATGTATTGTTTTAAAATTTAATTTAGAAAGGTTTTTCATTCAACCCTCTCAGCAGATTTATGAAATAAGTATTAACGTCTCAAAAAACTTGAGCGTTAAGGAAACACAATTCTACTATGATTGTTAAAATTAAGTTATATTTCTATTCTTCAACTCAGATTGACATATTTCACCTTTGACAGTTTTAAAAAGTTTAAGCCCACACAAACAATAACATTGTTTTCTTATATTGAAAGGGAAGAAGCAAGAAAACCCAGAAAACCCATGTGGTAGCTTGAGAATCATTGGTTGAGACCTCTTTTGTCATAGCAGGTACAAGATGAAAGCCAATAAAGAACTGGGATTACCTGATTAAAATGCGGAAGTTGTTCTTCTCCTTCTTTCTGATCTTCCAGCTGATCTTCCTCTTCACTATCTGGTGGTTCATCCTTCACCTGCATTGCATCCTGTTCAAGAATGTCATTTGTTGCTTCACTTCCTCCAGAATTGATGCTGCTGCTACTTGCAGGTGCCTGATCTTCCTGCATGTCCTGTTGCTCACACAACTCTTCTTCAGTCTCCTCAGGGTGAATTGGAGGTTGCCGAGGTGATTCACTTGACTTGGAAAGCATCTATGACAGACATTCACATGCAGAAACAAAGCAATTAACACACAATCATAAATTAGAGCACAGCCAAATATAAAGGTTATTTTCATTAGTGTAAAGTACAGTAAGAGTAAATTAAATAGAAAAAATGTGAAAAATAACTTGCACTACTCAATAAATTGTTAGTGAGTAGGATATACAATAAATTCATGATTCAAGTGCAGGGCAAAGTAATTAGAAGGGAAAGCATAAAACTGAATTTCAATAGATGGAAAATTGCCTTCTGTGCTGAGGTTTCTTTAATTCTATGATATTCTGCAAGCCATCGTGTGTTCAAATTGTTTAAATATTCAACAATGGGCATTTCTAACTAATTTTCTTTAGTCTTTTGACCAAGTTCTCTTCAGAATTTAACAAGTTTCGCTTTTAACTTTTCCAATTTAAGTCTATCTAAGTCATTGGAGAATTTAGCTTCTGACATCTCTACTCAAACTAAGTTATCATTTTTGCAGTAATCATTTATCTCAAATTCCATGTGTTTTCATAAATTCCTCCTGTGTACTTTTTAAAATTAAAGTATTTTAAAAGTATTCATCAAAACATCCAAATACACTTATTATGCATCAACTTGGCTCAAAGAAATAGTTTCTCAGAAAATTCTAATTCTAAACTCCAGGGTTTGAATGCCAAATAATGTCTGGTACTTTCAACCAAATGCTCAACGTGCATTGTACTGTTAGTTACCATCTTTTAGATAACACATTAAAATAAGTTCTGACTGCTCAGATGAACCTAAAATAATGAGATCACCTTTCATTCTTCTTAACGCCAGACAAAATTGTACATTTAAACTTTCTCAAAGTACAATATCTCCGTCCAAGGAATTAGTTTGGTGAATATTCATTGCACTTCTTTTATGGTCAGCATACCTTTCCTTAGGTAAGACCCCCAAAACTGCATACCATACTCCAATCGTGAAATTTCACAATATGGAAATTGGCTGTATGCTTGCACACAGCATAAGTACACTCCAAAAGTAATTAATTAGTTTTGAACTGTTCAGGGATACCTTTTGTCTTCAGCTATAGAACAACAGGATTAGGCAAGGGAGTGGAACTAAATGGATAACTCATTCAGAGCTGGCACAGGCATGATGGACTGAGTTTCTTATGGCCTACAGCATTCATAATCATGAAGACATGAAAGAGCTGATACATATTACTGGATGGTTCTTACAAGAATATATGTACACATTAAGCTTGTTACGCAATTTGTCAATCTTCCCTTGTATCATAGCAACATTATGATAAAGCATACAAATCTTTGCCTAAAAAGAGCTAGACTGAAAAGTGGGAGTTTTACTCGTACATTTTAGATTCTCAGGGTGTTCGAGTTGCAAGTGGTCATTTCTCAGTTTTTTTTTTGTTCTTTTACCTTAAGTTGGATTTGTTGTTGGTACTGTTTCTGTTTCTCCAAGAACTGTTGGTGTTGTTGCTGCATCACTAGCTGCTGCAAAGCCTGGGGACTCTGGGGTAGAGGAGCAGATTGGGTACGACTTAGCGGGCGGTGCCGAGGCAACTTGTTTACTGTTCGGAGATTGGTGGAAACTCTCTCACCTGTCACCAAAGGTGATTGTGCATGGAGAGGCACTGAGTAAGATAAGTTACAAGAGTATTATTGTTGATCCTTTCTATATTTTCACAAATGAACGATGTTCATGAACAACTCTAATATTCCAGGTACTAACTGATAAATTTGCAAGAAGTTTACCACTTCACTTTCCACATCAGAAATATAATCAGTCATTGCAACATGTTAAAATGAGTGAAGCATGACCACAAAACATGAAGAATAAATCATGCTCTTTTACAATTTATAATTTTATACAATATTATAAGTAATATCTGTACATTGTTTCCTCATATACAGAGCATGTAACAACAAAAGCGAAAGTCCAAACTAATAATTAGCCCTTATACTATTGAAAGAACAATATTTCTTTTAATAAACCCAAATTAATTGCAGAGAAAGAAAAACCTTAACTATATTTTAATTTTTTTCTCACAACTAAAGCCCACAGAGGTGATTACGTTGTATTAAAGTTCAACATAACAGATAAATTATAATGTGAATATGATAGCTCAGTTGCATGTTTGGTGAATATATCACTTCTAATATATAGTTATTACCATTCATTAAACATTTTCAGTTAGATCAAATTTTTTAAAACTTTAAAAACATAGGTTTATTTAGATAAGTGGATGCACTCAATAACTTTGGACTTGAACACTCAATCTTTGCATGTGACCTTTTAATAAGCAGATTTTTCTCTCAAGTTTCATTAACAAGATGCAATGTTTACACTATTACATAGGAGTTTATTTAGAAGCAGTATTGTAGCCAAAAAGATTTTAATTTAGAATAATGAATTAAGTTAACTACTGCAAACTCCTGTAAAACAAGGAAGCAGAGGGTAATACTGGAAGGATGGTTGTCAGACTGGAGGCCTGCGAGTAGTGGAGTGCCTCAAAGGTCAGTGTTGGACCCATTACTGTTTTTATCTATATGACTATATAATTTAGTAATTGGCATACACAATTCTTTATCAATGAATTGCTTGTACTCATGTTTGTTAATTTAATAATGGAGTATTGTCTTACCAGATTTACCCTGTGTCCATAGTCTGAAATAGCTCTACATACAGAAGATGCCAATTAGCACTGAGTTGAATTCAAAGTGGTACTTGTCAGAGGGTCATCTGAACTATCACTTTAAAACTTCTCCCAGAGGAAAAAAAAAATTTCCACCCAAAAATAGAATTAATATTATAACTTAATATTATAATTTAATATTAAAACTCCTAATATTAAAACTCCCTCCAAAATTAAGGAAGGGATATAATTGAAACATGGGGCGGCATGGTGGCTCAATGGTTTGTACTGCTGCCTCACAGCACCAGGGACTCGGGTTCGATTCCAGCCTCGGGCGACTGTCTGTGTGGAGGTTGCACACTCTCCCAGTGTCTGCGTGGGTTTCCTCCGTACTCCGGTTTCCTCCCACAATCCAAAGATGGGCAGGTCAGATGAATTGGCCATGCTAAATTGTCCATAGTGTTAGGTGCATTAATTAGGGATAAATATAGGGGAATGGATCTGGTTGGGTCGGTGTGGACTTGTTGGGTCAAAGGGCCTGTTTCCATATTGTAGGGAATCTAATCTAATTGATTGAATTAAAATTGAAATGCAAAGATTTGATGTAGCTCATAATACTTGTTTGTATTTAGAGGGAGACACACAAGTAACTGTTCATTTACACTCTTTTGACCCAGGTATAAAAGAGTCTTTACTACGGGTTAAGGCATAGTGCTCTCAGATACAACTCTGACTTTGTAATCAAGACTGCCAACAAGGGTGGTACTGTTGTTGTCTAGCGCATTGACTTCCTATCTTCCCCCGGACCATGACCCCACCATGGAACACCAGGCTATTGTGTCCACAATGCTCACTAATATCATTTCATCTGGTAATCTCAATGCCTCTAAATTCATAGTCCCCCTAAGCATGTGCAGCCCACTTCTACTTCCATCCCATAATCCACAAACAGGACTGCCTGGGCGGAACCATTGTTTCTGCCTGCTCCTGCCTCACAGAACTCATCTCTTTTTACCTTGATTTGATTTTTTTCTCCCCTTGTTGTGACTCTTCCAACTTACATCCACCATTCTTCAAACACTTTCAGTTTCAGAGTTTCTAGTTTGAGGCTCCAGTTGCCTCCTCCTTACCATGGATATGTAATTCCTTTTCACAACCACCCCTCATCAGGATAGTCTCTGTTTCTTGCGTAAAAAAGGTCCCATTCACCACCACTCTTTTTTTGCCTGACCTAGCTTGTCCTTACTTTGAACAAGTTTTCCTTTAACTCCTCCCACTTTTTTCAGGTCAAAGGGGTGGCCATGGGCACCTGCATGGGCTCCTTTTATGCCCGTCTCATTGTGGACTATGTCTACCGTTCCATGTTTAAGTCATATTCCGGCCCCACTCACAACTCTTTCTCTGGTACGTCGATGACATCATTGTTGCTACTTCCCTCTCTCGTCCAGAATTGAAAGCTTTTATCAATTTTGCTTCCAATTTTCCACCCTGGTGGATCACCTGGTCCATCTTTGACTTCTCCCTTCCCTTCCTCAATATCTCTGTTTCCATTTCTAGGGATAGGCTGGCCACTGATATCCACTACAAACACATCAACTTACCAAGTTCCTTTGCTTCTTGTGAAGGCTCTATTCCATTCTCCCAGTTTCTTGTCTCCATCACATCAGTTCTGATGGTGTAACTTCTATAAGGAAGCCTCCGAAATGTCCACCTTTTTCTTCAACCAAGTATTCCCCACCACCATGGTTGACAGGTACCTCAGCCATGTTTGACTCATCTCCCGCACTTCAGCCCTCAACCCCTCTCTTCCCTCCCACAGTGATAGTGGTCCCCCACCGTTTTATCTATTTCTTTGTCTGTCCAATTGTTTTTCTCTCCCTCTGGGCTCTATCTCCACCTATCGTTTACTCCTTCCCCACTTCCCCAACCACTTCTTTGGGATATACACCTATCTTTTCCTAGCTACAATCACTTCTGAGTCAGGGTCAGTAGACCCAAAATGTTGACTTTGACTTCTCTCCACAGATGCTGCCAGACCTGCTGAGCTTTTCCAGTAATTTCTGTTGGATTCGGTTTCTGATTTACAGCATCTGCAGTTCTATGGTTTTCTGCAAAGTAGTTTAATACCACTCTGAATAAATTATCAAAATGGCAGGTACTCACTTCAACAAAAAAAGGGCAAAACCTTATTGGTCCGAATATAACAAAATATTTAAATGATAACATTAACACAGAGAATTTATCTACTTGCAACATTGCTCATTAATAAATAAATGGGAAACACACTTATGTAAAATCAATTCTTCACTTCACAGATTCTTAGATTATTCTGCATTGATTATCCTATCAGATCTGCGAAGCCATGCTTTAAAAATCTTGTCACTCATAAAAGAATTACAAATGTCATAAACCTGACAATCATTATCAATTTGGGACTTGTCTCTCTCAAGTTATTGCTTTTTAATAAATTTTCCGATACACTGTGAAGGCTTTTGTAAAAACTATTCACCAGCTATCAAAGCATTTTGCTGACGAGCTTGCTCTAGAAGCAGCACATGTTGAAGAAGCGAGGGGTGGCTGTGAGTGTTGGTTTCTCCTTCAACTGCCGTTGTGGGCAAACCTGATGGTAGCGAGGTGGTACTCACGAACTTCCCTGTTAAGGCACCACCCTGACGCAAAGACTGAATAGCTTGCCTTTCTGCTTCTTGTTGGGCTGACATCTTTTGTGATGCCTATAAATAGTAAAAAAAGGCATTACAGGTTGTTCTGCTATAACACATATTTTATTAATGCGAATTCGCTATAACACAATTGATGAATTGGTGACACTGTTTCACGTGAACTTTTAAACCATATATTGGTTACAATATGACTCCGACTCCATTGGTTTAAATGGTGCTGCTATTATGCAATTTTTTAACAACATGGGATTGCACGAGAACAGAACTACTGCATTATAGCAGAACTGACTGTATTCATCAAACGAAAACAAATGAAATTCTATAACAGAACTTGCATCTCCCTCCCTTCTACCTACTTATATCATTTTACTGAGTTGTTTCACACACTCATTCTTTTCAACCTTATAGTTACAGCAGGCTGAGAAGAATGAAGAATGAAATCAAAATTAAGACCAGAATAAAAAACTGCAGATTAAAACAGGAAAGCCAACAACCAAACCTTTTGAAATTGGAATGGCCTATTTGACAATTAAGTGTATCTAGTCTAATCCTCTGTACACACACCACAAATGGAGAAATAGCATAAAAATCTAGCATTAAAAGAATACACCAATCATTGTACTTAGCCGAAGTGCAGGGGTTGAATTATAAAAAAAATTAGCTATTTCTATACATAGTATTTCATTACCACACATTTTAAGAAACAGTGAATGCTCTATTCTGACAAGCTCTCAAAACAATTTGATCAAAAAGCCAAGTACCTCCAAATGAAATGGATCATTTAAAAATAGATCTACAATGTTTGCAATGTGCTTTTCTCCCCACAATTACTTGGTTGAGATGTCTTCTCATATACTTTAAGATTCTTTGGACTGGTATAGTTTTAACATCAGTCTTATGAATCAAGAGGCAAAGGTACCACAGAAACACACAAATGGAGCTAAGACCGTTTTTATTGGCATGATTTGCCACCAAACTCTGAAGTACTTCATGTTCAGTGTCATTCAAAAATCACTGTTTAATTGTAAATTAAGGTCCTACAATAGCAGTTCTGTTCAATTAAAAATTAAACAATGAGACATGAACTAAGTGAGATCATTTTTAGTTACTGAAGTGCACCCACTGAGTTATTGTTCCATAAAATAAAAGTGTTTACTTACATTGATCTGTGCATTGGATACTGTGACTGTAGCTGGGAGCCCAAGGGAAATGTTGGGTAGTGAAGGAGATGTATAGAGACTCAGCTGACTTACTGATCCATCAGCGTTCACTGCTTTGTGATGTGGATGCATATGCTGTGGATTAAAAAAAATGCTTTAGATGGTGTTTATTGAGGCGCTGACTTAACCAAATGCTATTCTTTCTCCAACTGGATTTGATATTGTTTTTGATATAAATCAGCTGCACATGCTGCAAAAGAACAAAACATGATTGTATTCTGGGAATACATACACCTTTCTCAACTTGCAACAACAATTCACTGCCAAATTCAGCAAGACTTTGCATTCAACTCTCAATTTGATTTTTGTCCAGTTTGACTATTGGTATGATGGTGACAACATTCATTGTGCACATGAGGACATTTGAAAGCTATCGTTAATGGGTATTAACAAGAACTTACTGGGTTTCTTTACCCAAAAGAAAGTTCAGTTGAATTTTAAATATTTAGTGCAAAAATAATCCAAAGATGGTGCAGGTTAGGTGAACTGGCCATGCTAAATTGCCCATAGTGTTCCGGGATATGTAGGTTAGGTGCATTAATCAGGGGTTCTATGTTCAAATAGTTTATTTTGCTTATAATACTAGTTTATAACTTCAGTACAAATGTGGAGCAATAACCAATAGCTACACTTCTCTGACATGGTTCAAACAATGTACATTTTTAACTTAGAAAGATATGGGATTAATGATAAATGGAAAAGTCACATTGGGCCAATGATAACAAATACAGTATTGATATGTGGCTTTCAAGAGTTCTATGATTTTAAATGTTTAATTTATATCTGAATCGTTCAAAGTACTAATTATGACTTTTTTAAAACAAATTTGCTTAATCAATTCAACACACACATCTGAACAGGTTTGTTTGAGGGCTGAATCTCTGAAGTGGTTTATATTTTAACATGTAATTAATTTGATCTTAAAGATCATATGCCTCGTAAGTTCCTCACTGGCTAGATCAAATACTAACACTTCAAACTGACTCCCGCAATGGATAATCTGAATTTAAGGAGAAAGTGAGGTCTGCAGATGCTGGAGATCAAAGTTGAAACTTTATTGCTGGAACAGCACAGCAGGTCAGGCAGCATCCAGGGAACAGGAGATTCGACGTTTCAGGCACAGGCCCTTCTTCAGGAATGAGCAGAGAGTGTTCAGCAGGAGAAGATAAAAGGTAGGGAGGAGGGACTTGGAGGAGGGGCGTTGGAAATGTGATAGGTGGAAAGAGGTCAAGGTGAGGGTGATAGGTCGGAGTAGGATGGAGGCGGAGAGGTCAAGAAGAAGACTATGTCAGTCTTCTTCTTGACCGCAGGTCAGGAAGGCGGTGCCGGGCTGGAGGGATCCGGCTGAGACAAGGTGGGGGGAGGGGGGATGAAGAAACTGGTGAAGTCCAAGTTCATCCCCGGCGGTTGGAGGGTTCCCAGTCGGAAGATAAGACGCTCCTCCTCCGACCGTCGGGTTGTTGTGGTTTGGCGGTGGATGAGTCCAATGACCTGCATATCCTCGGTGGAGTGGGAGGGGGAGTGGAAATGCTGTGCTACAGGGTG